>NC_032000.1:50064770-50187261 GCF_001879085.1 Nicotiana attenuata
CAGGAGAGATGACTACGAGGTAGCTGTTGACGTCCGCAGCCCCGTGTCTCTACTCTTCTATCATTTCTGTTTCTGGGCAACACTTGTAGTAGTGTATGACTTTAGTAGACTGTAACTGTGGACTCCGTAGATGCACTTGACTTGTGACACCCCGGTTAGGGCCTGTGTCCGGGTTGGATTTTCCGCCATTTATCTTGATATTTCCGCTATTTCAAGTATTTAAAAATCATGTTTAGACTATTTTGTGTTGGTTAACTGCTTTAAAGATGAATTGGGTGTAGTTGGCTGGCCTGTCTTCACGAGAGGTCGCCATCACGCCGGGTCGGATTTAAGGTCGTGACAAGTTGGTATAGAGCTTAAGGTTACATAAGGTCTCACGAGTATGAAGCAGGTTTAGTAGAGTCTCGCGGATCGGTACGTAGAGACGTTTGTATTTATCCTCGGAGCGGTTGCAGAACCTTAGGAAACTTCACAATTCTTGAACTTCTTGTCGTAAACGAATTTGTTGATCCAAGTACTAAACTTCGTGCTCCTATTTCTCTCGCGATGGGTGAGGACACGCACTACGGAACATGGATGGACGACCAAACCAGTGCACCACTAGGCACTAGAAGGCCGAGGACACAGCCGTGGTCGTGGTAGAGGCAGGCAGTGAGGGTAGCACCTGCAGATCCACCACTTGCCCAGTTCGCGACCAGGTCCAGCTGTGGACCCTCCAGCAGCACCAGCTTCAGGCACGCTGTGCCTATTGTGATTTCGGGTCTTCAGGAGGCTTTGGCTCAGATCTTATCAGTTTGCACAACTGGCCTAGCTCAGGCGGTTTGCAAAGCCACACTACAGCCGCATCTACTTCACAGGCCCGGGAGAGGCAAGTCAGATCCGCTGCCTCCGCACACCGAGCAGGTCGTGCAGGACTTCAGACGCCGGGGGTCCTGGAGACCCGAGTTGGGGGTCTGGAGAACCCAGTTGGGGGGTCTGGAGACCCGAGTTGATGTTTTTATTATTGAGTTTGATCTTCAACTGGAGACCCCAGTTGAAGATCATGAATTGGATATTCTTAAGACAGCCTTCAGGACCGATATGGTCACTTATGGAGTTCCTGGTTATGTCTTTTCGGCTGACCAATGCCCCAGCAACATTCATGCATCTGATGAATAGCGTGTTCCGGCTTTATCTTGACTCATTTGTAAATAGTTTTCATTGATGATATCCTGTTATAATTCGCGGTAGTCAGGAGGAGCACGCGGAGCATTTTGAGGGTTGGTGTTGCATGAGATTGGAGGGACGGAGAAGCTTTATGCAAAGTTTCTCCAAAATGTGAGTTTTGGATCAGTTCATTGGCATTCTTGGGGCAAACGTGGCTGTCCCAGTGAGGGTTATTCAGGTTGACCCAAAAAGAAGATAGAGGCGGGTGCATGAGTTGCCCAGACATCCTGAGCCAACAGAGATTCGTAGTTTTCTTGGTTTTGGCAGGCTATTATCGCCACAGTTTGTTCAGGATTATCATCTATCACATCGCCTTAGACCAAGTTGACTCAGAAAGGTAATTTCATTTGTTGAGTCAGACGAGTTTGTGAGGAGAGCTTCAGAAGCTCAAGACAGCTTTTGACCACAGCTCTAGTATTGGTCTTGGCCATCAGCTTCAGGTTCATATACGTGTATTGGTGATGCTTCTAGAGTAGGGATTGGTTGTGTGTTTGATGGCAGGAGGGTAGATGTTATTGCTTATGCCTTCTCGACAGTTGAAGCCCATGAGAAGAACTATCCCGTTCGATGATTTTGGAGTTGGCTGCCATAGTTCACGGGCGTTGAGATTTTGGAGGCATTAACTTGTATGGCGTTCTTGTGAGGTTATGTTCACTGATATGCAGTCTCAGCATTTGTTAAAGGCAAAAGGATCTATTTGAGGCAGCTCGGAGGTCGGTGTGGAGTTGCTTAAGGATTAGACATCACTATATTGTACCATCGCGGGGAAGGCAATAGTGCGTGGCCGAATGCTTTGGAGCCGAAAGGCAGTGAGTATGTGGGGAGTTTTGGCATATAATTCCAGTTGGGGAGAGACCCTGCTTGCGGTTGATGTTCAGGCTTTAGTAACCGGTTCGTGAGGTTGGATTATTTCGGAGCCCAGTCGGGTGTTTGGCTTGTGTGGTTTCTCGTCTTCCCTATATGAGCGCATCAGAGAGCGCCAAAGTTATGATGATCCACATTTGCCTCGTCCTTAGAGATAGAGTTCAGCATGAGATGTAGAGATGTGACCGATTGGAAGATGATAGGGTATGTGGGATGAGGGCCGGATTTGTGTGCCCAATATGGATTGGGCTTCGACAGTGATTCTGGAGAGGCCCATAGCTCGCGGTATTCTTAATTCATCCAGGAGTCGCGAATATGTATAAAGGATCTTAGACAGCATTACTGGTGGCGGAAGAGATGAAGAAGGATATGTAGGTTTTTTGTAGCTGCGGTCTCATTGTCAGCAGGCACTACGACAAAAAAGAACTTTTTTAGCGGCAATAAAAAATAAGCTTTAGTGGCAATAACAATGGCCGCTGAAGCTTTACCGGCAATTACATATTTGGCCGTTGTAGCCGGTGTCGGGCAAAGGTTTTAGCGGCCACTTAGAGCGAGTGGCTGTAAAAACACCTTCTTATATGGCCCGGCAAAGTCAATCAGTTTTTAGTGGAAATTAATTCCCGAATTTATATTGGTTTTGTTACAAACCTCGCATTTTCTTAATGATCATACATTTTTGCGGCATTTGTTATTGCGCTAAAAAATTATTTAATTGCTGGTAAAAGATATTGATTTTTAGTGGCAAATATAATGGCCATTAACATTATAATCATTTATCAATATCCTGCTTCAAATGTAGCATTTTAAAGATTCATTTTATTTTCAGAATACTACTGAGGACTTTTGAACGAATCTTAATCACTGGTAAAATTAAAATGAAAAGTTTTTTCCACAACTTGGTTGCATGGCGATGACTGTCTAATTGATATTAGAAAAATTACCAAATTAATAATTATTTGAAAAAATTTATCTAAACATAAAATCCACAACAAAAAAACATGAATATAATCCATAATTTCAAAATGTCAACTTAACAAAATGCTAAACTATTTGAATCTAACTAGTATCATTTGGTATAATAATTGGTGCTATCAAATAGCTATAAAAGACAATAAGAGACATATAAAAAATTTTTCCAAACTCTCGATCACATCAAGTCTTGAGTCAACATGCCAATTTTTTTTAAACACATAATGTATTGTCCTGAAATGATAAACAAAAGTGAATTAAATAAACAATGACATACAAAGTTACATCAATAATTAATAAAACAAATATGTAACAATTGGCCATACTCATGATAGCATATCAAGGAATTGCTAACAATAAATTTCAATCAAAACTATTGCACAAAATATTTTGTTGTCTGAACATACGCTAAAATTTTGCGATAATGTCTTTTCCTCAAAAATATATTTATAAAGACGGAAGATCTAACACTGATAGCCATAGGCTCAAAATTAACTTTATGCTAATCTTCATATGGTAATTTTTACGCTTTTGAAACTAGCTGGATTATCATTGAACTGGTTTTTATTCTTAATTGAATTAATCCTGTTCATTCTCAGCATAAAAGAAATATTAAGGAGGAGACTAAAACTCTAGATATTTCATAATGTCAATAATTTAATCGTGACAGTTAAGGAGACGTTAGAGTTTGGAAAAGTCCAAAATTATCATAATTTCATTAACACTCTGTTTGGATATTGTTCTCGTCGTTTTATAATGTTCGTATTGTAATTGTAATCGTTTGTATTGTATTGTTTTATGAATACAATGTTTGGATAGATTTAGGTATTGTTTGTTATTGTTAAATAATATTTTTGCGCTGTTTTTGGTTTGACTGTATCGTACTGTACTGTAACTGATAAGTTTACTAAAAATATCCTCATTATTTAAATATTAAATTTATCAAAAATTATGCATAAAAATATTTAAAAAATGAACAAAGGAGAAACAAAACAACTTTAAGAAAGCAGAACAAAGGACGAGACAGAAAGAAGGCAAACAAAGGAGCACAGCTAATTTAGAATTGAGTTAAAAGTAAATTAGGCAGAAAAATAAAACAGAAGGGCGGCAAAACACATTTTAACGTTGGCGATAGAAATTTGCAAAAAAATAAGTAGGTTATAGGTTTGAGATTTGAGTTAAAATAGAAAAAAAGGTAAAGGTTAAAATAGAATTGTGGAGTAATATTAGGGCATAATTGGAAGAAAAATACGAAACAATCCCACCACACCAAATGGTTGTTTTTTCAAAAAGGGGACTTTTATTGTTCCGGAACAATGGATTATAATCAATACAATACAATCATTTTAATGAAAACATCAAACAAACATTATTTTGAATAACAATACATTACGATACAACGTGGGAACAACTATCCATAACAACTGTAAATATCAGGGTTTGATAACACGATGAAGAAAATCTCTAAGTTCATAGTCACATATATAACAATCATTAAAAGAAATGTAAACATACCTTGCCATAGTTTTTTGGCTTCTAACTGCTTCAATTGATGTTCAACTTCTTTTTATATGCTTGTGCTAGCTTCTCGACATGTCCCACACATGAAGTTGTAACTGCATAGATTTTATATTTTTTACTATTAGCATCGGAAACTATAAACATAAATGGATTTGACACCAAATCCCACATGTAGAAATACATTATAAGATTCATTAAGACATCACAGTGATATAGATATGGCATTTTTGGAGATAAGAAAAATTTGACATTAAATTTGAATAAGAGTCAAAGATCTACATTGAAATAGTTGATTAACCATCATTACATTAGCACCAAATACACAAGGATGAAGAAACAAGCATTAAAATTCACTTCACAAACCAGCTTCAAGAAAAGAAATAAGGATAAAAGATGGCATCAAACCAGAAAGCACTCTGTTGACACAATTCACCCAATGAAGGATTCCTTGAATTCATGTCTTGAGAATTTGTTGTGGAAACTTTTTATCAACTAATTGAAATGTAAAGAAGGGCCACGATGTTTCAGCGCCTTAAATTCTATATGATAGTTGTTAATTGATCAGCATAACCATTTACAAAGATAATATACCAATCTCCCTCCTGCATTTTCATGTTTAAAATTTTAATTTGAAAAATGACTCTTCAGAAGGATAAAGAATACCTAATGAGACTATCATAAGGAAAAAAAGTTTATGAAACTAGCTTTTATACTTCATCCTGATATGATCAAGGGACTGAAGGATCAAATGAACAAGTTTTCATAAGATGGAGCTTTAATATCTAATAAGAACAAGAAATCAACATCTATTTGATCCAAATTAAATATAATCCTACTAGCCCTATTTTTCATAAGATGATTTAGATAAGCATGCTCTAGCAACTTCTTTACAGCAGTTATTCCTTGTAAATAGTGGATGCTTCTACAAACATAATTGAAATATAACTCAAGAAATTCCTTTTCAACTACATTAATGCTCCTCTAGGTGAAATAAATTGCATGTCATCTAGTTTGTTTAATATTCGCAACCAATATTTAGGCCACTGAACAAATTATGTAAATATAAGTTCAAAAGTACACTACCGGTAAATTTGCAAATATACTTTAGCCCTATGAAGCCCCTTCATTTCTTTAATGCACAAAGAGACCGATATCGAGAATAGTGATTTTATAGCTTGCGATATAATTAACTTACTACAATTCAATATACTAAACAATTAGTAAAATTAAATATTAAAACTATCTTCGTCATCTTATGGGTATTATTAACCTTTTAGCCTTGGACCAAATGAGCTATTCCATGTTATACATGATCAAAGACAATTTAAAACGATAAACGAAACATACATAAATATTATGTCAATGAATAAAGTGACTTTCGTTACTTGAAAAGAGGCAATTTATAGTAAATAATGCTTCCGGTGCCCTAAGATTCAAAATCAATTATTGGGCAAATATCTGCCGTTGTAAATTAATTAATTAAAATCGAACAAAGAATGTGCAGTTTTGGCTTGTTCTGTATTCCCGACGCTAAACTAATTGTCACAATGGATCAGAAGGACGTCATCTGAGACATCTGCTTCTTAAGGCACATTTATATTTAGAACATCTGGGAATCGTGTTACCTAATTCTATGATAATATAATTATATGTATGATAATAAATATGAAACTTCAAATTAGCTTCCTCTATTTACAACATTCTATTGACCATTGCTTGATTTCATCACATATTCTTGGTCGGCTCTATATGATGGTCAAAGTAGTAAATCACATTCTCTTGACTTATACACACGGGCTTCGGAGAGGATTTTTTTAATCAGATAACAAATAAGATAAACTGACCCAACATAAAGTAAATCTGTTGGATAGTTTAGAAGTAACTAGTAGGAAAGAGGGGCGATACTATATAATAAATCTTCGGTATTTAGAAGAATGTCCGTATGTTTGATGCCAAACCTGAAAGACACCACCCTTTTTCTTAAACCAAGTCAGTTTCCATTACCCAAAAAAATAGTTTTGAATTCCAAACCCTCACTTGTTGACTCTGTCCAATTCTCGAAATATTGGGGGACCTTTAACACGTATCCAAAAATTTAACTTACTACAAATTGCACTAATTTAATTACTCATACTGATTATCAAACTTCAACCTAGTAATTTGAATCAAACATCGAGAAGGAAATCCGACTTCCTGAAATTCTTCGATTAAACTCAAACGCGATATAAAAACTTGAGAATTCAAAAAATGAAAAATCAACAACTAACCTGATCAATTAGTTCTTTGGGAAGCGACGAAGATAACTATTGATCAATTTTAATCGATCTCGAGCTTTCGAAGAGCGGAGAAGATTTACCATTTTTCTCTAAGGATTTCAAGCCCTAGCGTTCTGGGTTTTTATGGAGAGAGGTGACATAGCGATGTAGACGCCAAAAGAGATGTATTCTATGAGGGCTCTTAAGTAATGAATTCAAGATATGAAAGAAAAAAATATAATTTTTATTTGATGCAAAAATAAAAATTAAAGGAGGGAACAACGAAATAAATTGGAGGAAAAATAGACTAATAAAAAGTTTTCTGAAAAATTGCTAGCTTTTACCGGCCACTTTTGTTAATTGCCAGTGAAAATGTAATTTTCATGGCCATATTCATTTGCCAGTAAAGATTGAGTCCAGCGAATAAATTGCCAGCTATATATTTATTGCCACTAAATATTGGTCATTAAAAGCCTTTTTGTAGTAGTGAGGTGAAATATGAGAATCAGAGACCGGGTGGCTTGCTTCAGCGGATGGATATTCCAGAGTGGAAGTGGGAGCGAATCACTATGGATTTTGTAGTTGGGTTCCACGGACTTTGAGGAAGTTTGATGCTATTTGGGTGATTGTGGATAGGCTGACCAAGTCCGCGCACTTCATTCCTATTTGTACTACTTATTCTTCAGAGCGGCTGGCAGAGATATATATTCGGGAGATTGTTCGGTTGCATGGTGTCCCAGTTTCCATCATTTCAGATTGGGGCACTCAGTTTACTTCCCAGTTCTGGAAGTCTGTTCAACGGGAGTTGGGTACTCAGGTGCAGTTGAGCACGGCTTTTCACCCTCAGACGGACGGGCAGTCCGAGCGCACCATTCAGATATTGGAGGATATGCTACGCGCTTGTGTTATTGATTTCGGAGGGTCATGGGATCAGTTTCTACCGCTTGCAGGGTTTGCTTATAACAACAGCTACCAATCGAGTATCCAGATGGCTCCATATGAGGCTTTGTACGGGAGGCGGTGTAGATCTCCAGTTGGTTGGTTCGAGCCCGGTGAGGCTAGGCTTTTGGGGACAGATTTGGTTCAGGATGCCTTAGATAAAGTGAAGGTGATTCAGGAGAGACTTCGTACAGCGCAGTCGAGGCAAAAGAGTTATGCTGACAGGAAGGTTCGAGATGTGTCTTACATGGTTGGTGAGAAGGTCCTGTTGAAGGTTTCGCCCACGAAGGGTGTTATAAGATTCGGAAAGAAAGGGAAGTTGAGTCCGCGATTCATTGGGTCGTTTGAGGTACTACGGAGGATTGGGGAGGTGGCTTATGAGCTTGCTTTGCCACCCAGCTTGTCGAGTGTGCATCCTGTTTTCCATGTTTCTATGTTCCGGAAGTATATTGGAGATCCGTCCCATGTTCTGAATTTCAGCACGGTTCAGTTGGAGGGTGATTTGACTTATGATGTGGAGCCAACAGCTATTTTGGAGCGTCAGGTTCGGAAGTTGAGATCAAAAGATATAGCTTCGGTGAAGGTGCAGTGGAGAGGTCGGCCCATGGAGGAGGCCACCTGGGAGACCGAGCGGGAGATGCGGAGCAGATATCCTCACCTGTTTGAGGCTTCCGGTATGTTTCTTGACTCGTTCGAGGACGAACATTTGTTTTAGTTGGGGAGGATGTGACGACCCGGCCGGTCGTCTCCTGAGTTACCGGTCCGTTTTCCCCATTTCTGCTGCTATTTGCTTTTGTTCATCTGTTTTTTGAGGTATCGGGTTGGTTGGATTGCATCCGGGTTTTGGTGAAGTTGGAGACACTTAGTCTCTTTTAAGAAGGCTTAAGTTGGAAAAAGTCAACCGGATGTTGACTTATGTGTTAGAGGGCTCGGATGTGAGTTCCGATGGTTCGGTTAGCTTCGAGAGGTGATTTGTCACTTAGGAGCGCGATCGGAATGGGTTTTGGAGGTGTAGAGAAGGTTTAGGCGTGAATTGGCGAAGTTGAGATTTTGGCGATTTCCGGTTGATAGACGAGATTTTGATATAGGGGTCGGAATGGAATTCCGAGAGTTGCAGTAGCTTTGTTACGTCATTTGGATGTGTGTGTAAAACTTCGGGTCATTTTGAGGTGGTTTGGTTGGGTTTTTGATCAAAAGCGTATTTCGGAAGAATTTAGGAACTTAGGCTTGAATTCGATGTGATTTTGATGTTGTTTGAGGTGTTTTGATGATTGGAACAAGTTTGAGAACGGTGTTGGGTTATATTTGTGCTTTTGGTTGAGGTCCCGGGGGCCTCGGGGTGAATTCGGAGGGTTAACGGAGAGATTGGTGAATTGTTGCAGCAGCTGATATTGCTGTTTCTGGTGTTTTCGCACCTGCGATTGGGGACTGCAGGTGCGGTGTCGCACGTGCGGAAGTTTAGGCGCAGATGCGGTCTGAGGAGTTGGGGTCAGGAACCGCAGATGCGGTATGGGAACCGCACCTGCGGAGTCGCAGATGCGACAAAGGGCCGCAGATGCGGTTTGGCCGGTTTAATAAATTTCCGCAGAAGCGGATGGATTGACCGCATATGCGGTATCGCAGAAGCGGATTTTGGACCGCAGATGCGGAAAGGCCTGGGCAGAAGGTATATATTTCATACTTCGCGATTTTTGAAGGGTTTAGCCATTTTTGAACTCGGAATTGGGAGCTTTGGGCGATTTTGAGGAGAGGAATCAAAGAGACTTCGTTAAGGTAAGGATTTTGGACTTAAAAACACATTTCTATGGTAGAATTTCATGAATTAAGGCTGTAATTAGGAGGATTAAAGGGCTAAAAATGGAGGTTTAGGGCTTGAGTTTAAGAGGCCTTTAATGGGGGATTTGAGGGGTCATTTAGACTCCGATTTTCGTGTTCTTGGTATGTATGAACTCGTGAGAAGACGAGGAATCTAGTGATGTGAAAATTTCTGACTTTTGAGAAGTGGTCCCGGAGCTCGGGTTTTGCTAATTTCGGGATTTTTTGGTATTTTTCGATTGTTTTCGCTTGGGCTTTGTTCCCTTAGCACATTGTAACGTATTCGTTCTGATTTTGGATAGATTCGACGCACGTGGAGGCCAATTCGAAGGGCAAAGGCGTCGCGAACTAGGGATTTAGCCGGTTCGAGGTGAGTAATGCTTGTAAATGATGTTCTGAGGGTTTGAAACCCCGGATTGTGCATCGTAGTACTATACTGAGGTGAGGTACACGCTCAATGGAGAGCGTGGGGTCGTGTACTATCAGGGATTTGGACTTGGTCCTTCCCGATTGATGATTTTATCGCATATTTGATTGAAAAACTATTTGTTATCATTGTTTATTGGGCTGAATGCCATATTTGGGCTTCGTGCCAACTATTTGAACCCCTCGGGGCTTTTATTTGATATTTCCTCACTGTTTCGACTTACTATTTGAACTCAGTCATGGTATTTTCCACTGTTTTACTACTCAGCCATTTTTACTCAGTTTTGAGACTTAAATGACATTTTAAATGATGTTTGGGCTGAGAAACACTGTTTTACTATCGCGCGAGGGGCTTGTGACGATTTTTGACTGAGTAAGGCCGAGGGCCTGTATTGTGAGGAAACACTGATACTGATTGGAGGCCGAGAGCCTGAGATATGTGCGCCACGAGGTGGCTTGATTGATATGAGGCCGAGGGCTTAGATTTGATGCCACGAGATGGCTTGTTATTGCGCTTGGGCCGTAAGGGGCCCCTCCAGGAGTTTGCACACCCCCAGTGGGCGTGAGTACCCATTGTGATGTGAGTTTGAGCCCGAGGGGCTGTTACTGTTGTGAGTTGTTGCCCGAGGGGCGGATGTGGTGTTACTATGCCCGAGGGGCAAATTTCTATTTGTTTACGTTATCATAATTAACTGTCAATCATTTGTTTTATTGGTTTAAAGGGCATTTTCCTTGATTTGTACTGCTTTTACTGAAATTAACTGATTTTACTGCTTCATTATTGATTGCCATATGCTTTACGTGTTTTCTTGCTTTCAGTCATTATTTATATTCATTACTCACTGAGTTGGAGTACTCACTTTATTCCCTGCACCCTGTGTGCAGATTCATGCGTAGCTGGTTCCGCTCCGGAGTGTTGATTCCTCCAGTTCCAGGCGGGCTTATTCGGAGACTACGAGGTAGCTTTTGACGTCCGCAGCCCCGTGTCTCTACTCTTCTATCATTTCCGTTTCTCGCAAACACTTGTAGTAGTGTATGACTTTAGTAGACTGTACTGTGACTCGTAGATGCTCTTGACTTGTGACACCCCGGTTAGGGCATTGTCGGATTGGATTTTCCGCATTATCTTGATATTTCCGCTATTCAGTATTTAAAAATCATGTTTAGACTATTTTGTGTTGGTTAACTGCTTAAAAGATGAATTGGGTGTCGTTGGCTGGCCTTGTCTTCACGAGAGGCGCCATCACGACCGGGTCGGAATTTAAGGTCGTGACATACATATATATATATATATATATATATATATATATATANTATATATATATATATATATATATATATATATATATATATATATATATATATAATATTTTACTTGGTAATGACTTAAAATAATGTGTCATATAAATTGGAACAAATGGAGTATTAAACAAAGAAATTTAACAAAGAAGGTTTGACTTCAACCGGTCCACAAGAGTTAGTGGTCGTTTCTTATGAGGTATTAGGTGGGATAAGATGTGGGATTAAATTTATACCTTGTTTGGTTGGAGGTATAAATTTAACACATATCCCATCTTATGCCATCTTATCCCATCAAATGTGGGGTTATTTTATCCCTTATCTCAAGTGGTATAAATTAGTATCGGGATTATAACCCCAAGCTTATAATCCCGGGATAATTTAGTCCGCGTACCAAACGTACATTACGCAAAACTGAATTGAAAAATATCAATAAAAGCAACTGATATTTTAGAAAGAGAAATATAACAAAGTACTTTTGAACATATTTTAGGCAGAATAGGCTGCTAGACACTTGTACTTGTAGGCGTTTGTCATCCCGGTCCTTATACTCAACGAAGTTTCATCCAGGAACTTATAATTATTCAAAATCAGTATTTTGAACCCCTCTGACCATTGACCGAGCATATGTGGCAACTTGATGACTGAGTTGTACAAAATGCGTATATTTCACGCGTATAACGAGCGTGAATGTAAAAATTTATATTAAAAATGATTAAAAAAAAAGAAGAAGAAGAAGACACAAGAAATTAAAAAACAAAAACATACTGTAGTATGTTTCTTTCTGGGTTTTCACCGTGACCCACCCCTTCCCTTCCCCTGTTCTTTTTTCTCTTTATCCCCTCCCTTTCTCGTTCTTCCTCCAGCCCTAGTACCAATTCTTTTTCTTCCCCCACATTTCTCGTTCTTCCCCATCCCCTGTCCCATTTCTTTTTCTTTTTCTTTTTTCCCCCTTCCTGTTCTTCCCCAGCCCCTGCCCCTTTTCTTCTTTTTAAAATATCTTTCATAGATCTGATTTTCCTTTGTACGGTCTAGTTAATTATCTGTTTGCCATTATTTATTTGCTGTGTGAATATTTGTTTTTAGTACAAAATAGTGTAATTTGATTGATAGAAATTTTTAATTTTTATTACTCTTGTATGGTTATTGTTATATAGGGATGAAGTTAAATTTACTAAAATATGAGGAACCCTTTTCTGGGAAGCAAGATTTTAACAGGGGAAGGAGCTGGATTTAAAGCTAGTGAAATCGAGAATGAGTGAAGATGGGCAAAAATGGCGAGAAGGGTAACGGAATTGGATTGCTACAATGGTTGGCCAACTGTATTTTAGAGAGAAAAAATATGGCGGAGATAAGGTATTCAGGTAAAGGTGGGATAAGCATTCTTATGGAGGAATTGGGAATGGGAGAATACTGTTCATGGTGTTATCTGGTGGCTAGATTCAGGCTGAGGTTAAGGAGAGGATGATGGTGGAGAAGAAAGAAAAATAAATAAAAGGTTTAAAAAAAGGAGGGAGGAAAGATAAAAAGTTTTTTTTTCATGTAATATCTTTTTTAAATGCTGATGTGGCTTTTTTTATCTGACGTGGATTCTAGTACCATGCGATTGAGGGACACGCAGCGTCAGAAGGGTTTAAAATATTGACTTTGAATAAGTGTAAGTGCCTGGATGAAACTTTATTAATTATAGGAACCGGGATGACAAATGATAAGAAGTATAAGTATCTATTAGACTATTCTGCCCATATTTTAAGATAAGTATTTACCTTTACCATATGCTAAACTCAATTAATCCTCAATTTAAGAGATAAGGAGTATTCTTTTATCAAAAATGTTGCAGCTCAATTTTTTTTATTTCGCACCTGTGTTTGTTATTTGCTTTGAGGTTTGATTAATTCAAATTTGCATCAGAAAGTTCCGCTTTGGACGACTAAAGTACTTTCTACAAAAGGTGGCACAATTCATTTTCAGAGCTCGCACCCAAAAGTGTATTATGTTTACATGCATAACATGGTTGCGTGCGATACAAAAAAGGAAAAATATAATTTGTATGTTTATAATTAAATCTTACTACAGTCAAACATTTTTATAACATGCTCGTTTGTTCCGAATATTTTTAGATGTTATAGCGAAGAGCTATTATATAGAACGTATATTATAACATAACATGAAAATTGGTTCCGAAAAATCTTGTTTTTTATAGTGAAGTGTTGTTATGTCAGGATGCTGTTATAGAAAGGTCTAACTGTATAAAAGGATTTTCTAAGAACGTGATTTTAGCAGTAAAATTAAAGATGGATTATATAACACATCTCTATCGCTACTCTTCGTTTTTCCTTTTCGAACCTAGACAAAAGAAACATCAGCATGTCTACCATTCTTTCACCGGCCTAGCTTGAGATATTACAAAGCTATTGATCTAATTAATGTGACATCAAACATTTGTTGGGATGTATACTATTAATTATGGGTTTGGTTTAGATATAGTATTTATTATAGTCAGGGGCGAATTTACCTTAGACCAAGCGGTGTCACGTGACACCGCTTGTCGGAAAATTTTACGAAATAGAATTAAAATACAAAACTTCAAATTGAATAAATACATTACAATGACACCACTTGACGGAATGAGCTAAATATCTCTCTTGGTCAAGCGCGTTATTTTTCAAGAGAAAGCCAAGGTTCGAATCCCTGTAGGTTCATTTCCTTATTTTAAAGTTTTGTGCCTTTTGTATTACTGTATTAACAAAACACCAAACCATTGCATCAAGACTAACGATGCAGATTGTAGCGGCATTATGTTCTCTTGCTTCCCGTCATCAATAAGTTAGTTCAGCTATTTTTTTTCTTCTACACCCCGCTTCTCGGCTATAAAGTTAAAAATGATTTAAGGAATCAAATAAATAATGAGCTTTTGACTAGGAAAAGATGGAACTCAACTTCACACTGGTTAGCAAAACCCTAGAGCTTCCCTGCTTCGGTAGAACCTTCTACTTTACCAAGTAAAAAGTTTAAGCTAGGACACCACGTCGATTAACTTTGCGTTCTGCCATCACATATTCCACTTCCTTCGACAAGGAAGTCGTCATCCTTTCCGGTGGCCTCTTGGGAACGCCTCTTGTAGGGTCTTCCATGTCTGGATGGTATGTCTTTAGACACCCCACATGGAAGACAGGGTGGATCTTTAGCTTGGAAAGAATTCAGCTGTCGACGGACAAAGCCGGAACGTCGACCGCAAACAAAGGATGGCCAGGCCCCGGTTCCCAGGGTTAGGGTATTCCCTATTATGAGCCTACTCAGATCAGAACTAAACTAGTTGATTCTCTTTGGCCGGCCGGCTTGTTGCAACCTTCGCATTTCCTGCTAAGATCCCAAGTCTCCAAGATGGTTTAATGCCTTCTGCAAAAAAAAAAAATCAACAAAATATAGTATAATTTCTAATCAGGTTATTTTGAATACATTTCAAAAAAATAAATGCTCATCATAAAGAGTTTAATAATATACTTGAGTTGCGTTTTATTAATATGATTCGAATTTTGTTGCTATTAATATGATATTGCTACTAATTTACTTATTTGCTCACTTCTTAAAATAGTGACACAACGCTTATGAAAAATCCTGCGTACGCCACGGATTATAGTATAATTGTTTATTCAATTTTAATAAAGTTTTAAATAGATCATATATTAGTCTGTGTCATTTGCTTATATAGTAGATGATTTAGTGTATAGAGTTTAGCTTATACACGGAAGATTAAATCATCGGTTCTTATAAGTATAAAATTTGAGTTTCACAATCTAATGATGGAATTGTACAAACCAATGGATGATTGTAACACAAGATTAATTATAATTTATCTTGATTATGGGAATGGTTTAATTCCAACTTCTTGTGCTAGTACATTGTGTATGTATTGAACGGACCAAGTAGAGATAAGTATTTTATACTGACTTAATAAAATAAACTCTCTAGCCACTAAATGTACTTATACTCTTAATCTTGATATAATTATTATTAGCTGTGTACATTATTATTATTTTGATTTATTAAAAGGCGAGATTCTTTCGTGGGTCAATATGCCAGGTAAATTGGATAATAATAATGTACATTAGCGAAGTAGTAGCTAGTTGATGGAATCCATGTCTCGATTTAGAGATTGATGATACACCTTTATGAAAGCTTATAAGTTTTCATGTGTAAACCCGGCCGGTGGATTTTGTATCCGGCACATTAAATAAGTTAAACGAAAGTCTAAAGGAAATAATCAATAAATTAAATCGTCAGTAATTTAATTTAATTGATTAGCATCTGAATCTTAACATGGGGAGTTAAATAAGATTTAATAGATGAATTTCGAAATTGAATAAGGAGTGCAATTACAAATTTTTTATGGAATAATTCGTAATTAATTATGGTAGATATTAATTTCAAAATTTAGATATTATTCCGTAATTGGAGCCTTGTTAATAAAATTCTGTGGTCCCTACTGTGCCAAATAATAGAAAATAAAGGAATTATTTTTTTCTGGTGGAAAAGAAAACCCAACAGGTTTTGGAAAAGGGTTTTAACCCAGGTTTTCCACCTAAAGGTAGTAGTACATGGTGGCCGAATTTCAGCCCCTTTTTCCTAGAATATTTCGCCCACACGAAATTACTATTGTTGATATTATTTGGGTAACTGTAGAAGACCGTGGAACGTTCGGGAATCATGATCGTGCTGATAATGGTGATTTCATTGAGTTGCTGTGGAATTAGAGGCTCACGTAATAAAGGAGCTTTGTTTACGCTTCAAGATTACATGTAATTTTGATACCCTGAGATTGCTTCCTCCACATATAATAATCCAAACAAGCTGTTAATCCAAAATGTGCTTCAAATATTGAATTATATCATTTCCTATTATAATGGGAATGTAAGGTTTTTCTATCAATCTGTCTCAATCTGAGATTTTAATATTTGTCATTGTAAGAATTCTAGTTAACCAACTCCCCAAGATTACTCGTTTAGTTTCTGGTGTAGGAAATTGACAGCTGCTCGTTGTCATTGGATGTGTATTTAAAATCACTCGGTTAATTATCCAATAATAAACGTATATATACTAACAATGCAAAAATATAACGCCAATGTTAGAGTGGTTAATCTATTGTAATACAATCCTACCTTATTTTTGAGGTTACAAACTCATGCACGGGGGCGGATTTAGAGCCGCAAAAGGAGTTTGCCCAAACCCGCAAAAGGAGTTTGCCCAAACCTCCTTCGTCGAGAAATTAAATTATATATATAAGACAAAGTCTGTTGTGTACCTCTCTTTATTATATTTTGGATCCCCTTGACACAATGCAAAAGCATAGCTCAATGATCAAGGAATTCAAAACCTTTGGTCACTGATTCAATTCCCACTAGCCATAGTATCTTTAATTTTTAACTTTTCTCTTTTGAAACCCTTAGCGAAAATCCTGCTGAGCATAAGATCGACAATATCGACAATAACCAGTAATTAGCTTTTAAATGACCTAATACCTAATAGTATATAAAATTTTGCAGTCAATGTACTTAAGTTAAACCCTAATTATCATGTGGGTTATTCCAAAAAGATAATTCAATCCAAAAAGACTATGGACAGCTATAGGAATAACAATGAATGTATTCATTTCTTTCATATATAGGAGTTGTCTCTTATAACAAAATTACAAAAATGCTTAGAATCCACTTGGGAGTACAAAATACTAGTCTAAAACATGAAGAATACAACAACGACGACAACAACAACAAAAAAAAACCCAGTAAGTTCTCACAAGTGGGGTAGGGGGAGAGTAGGCCAAAGAGGCTATTTCCGATAGACCCTCGGCTAGAGAGTAGATGAGAGTCTAAAACATGAAGAATGATCACAACAAATGGCTAATAAAACACTTTTTAGGGAGCAGGCAACTTTCTGGCTATTGTTATTTAGAGTCTTCAGTCTTCACTTGGTACAGAGCTTCAAATTTCAATCTCTTCTGATCAAATGTGTGCCTGATATTCAAAAAGGACACGTTTCAATCGTCTACAGACTAAAAATTCGGTCTAACGTAGAAGAACAGTTAATGAAAGCGCACCACAAATTCTTGGATAACATACTCCTTATGGCTGCTACGTCCTGCAGTGCTGCTTGCTGTCGGGGCTTGAATAACATACTCCCTCTGCAAATCGTTAAGTTTCTTCACCAATTCTTGGAAAGACGGGCGACAACCACATGAGTTGTTGGACGAAACAGTAAAGTTGCATACCATGTCAGTTGAGAAGATTGAAATCCCTTTGTCGAAAATTATAGTGCGAAAATAAGGTAAAATAATTGCACAAGGGAAGCTTTAGTGCAGCAGCAAAGGTGAGTCAAAATTGCTTTAAGTCGTAGGTACTTATTAGTCACTTGTAAATGAAATGCACTGAACCCCATCACGGGAAAATATCAAAGTTCTTTCATGATTATCTTATATGCATCTGAGAATGCAGTTTCTGGCAAAAGCTGCAGCTGTCTGCAGTAATATAGGACTTCAGATTCTACGATACGACAACAAAATATAACAAACGACAAATACTGAAAAATCTTCACCCTATAAGGAAAATAGTGGACAATCAGGCAATACAAATTTAAAATGCAACTCAATTTGTACTACGTGTGAAACTTAGTTACTAGGATGTGTATTGGCTACTGAACATGTATATTTGTGTTTCATGCTCTCAGTTTTTATAGCCAATCGGAAATGTTCCCAGCACATAGGCAAAATGGATCTTCTCTTCACTTCTGCATTCATCAGATCAGATGTTGCCATTGTCTTAATCTTCCATATACTCTCCGTCTTTAATAGTATAGGTTCTTGAAAATCAAATAATTACCACTGATATAGCTATAGTGATGTTTCAAGCAGAACTTTAGTCGTCAATCCAGGGGAATAACCTAAAGTTCTAGCAAACTTGCAGCACGACCGAAGTATACACAATGCTCCATCTTAGAAGTTAACATGAACAAATAATGAATTAAAAATGAGACTAACTAGACAGGCTTACCCATTGGCTCAGAGATCAAAATATCAGCTTTCTCAGGTAACTCTACATCTTCAACCTTTCCTTTGATTACCTAAACATCCATAGATGAAACATCAACAAAAAAACATAAGACGCACTACCAAGATACTATATGAATATGTCAGATAGCATTGGAAAAGACACCGGAAAAAACCAAGAGTACAATCAATAAATCAACACCTCCTCAATCCCATACTAAGTGGAGTCGCCTTAAACAAGTAAAAGAACACTTGCTGTAATTCTTTCATTCAGTAATGGATTTCCAGCAATCAGTTTTCTGGCGTATTCGGCCATTTCAGAAGCTTCTATGGCATAAACATGCTTTGCCATGGTTGATATCGTTCATCGAAAAGCACAAGATGCATTGGTACAAACAGATCATCTGAGCTGCAAATAATGTTATAATGACAAAATGCCACTACCAGCACCAACATCAACCACTATGCGACCCTCTAGAAAAATAGCCAGTAAGATCTAGTCTTCAAGCGTTGATTAGAAAGACGAGTGTCAGAAACCTCATGTAATTAACAACACCAATACTGGTTTAGAGTAGGCTTAGACATCATCCATATGATAGGACCAAGAGGCCAGAATTTAGCCATTGCAGTACCACGCTATAAGCGCATAAGCTTGATTCCAAAAATTCTATGATCAAGTTTGGAGTAACTGTTAGACTTGTTTTTGACAATTTAAACTGTAAAAGGAATTTGAAGTACCTTCTCCAATTGTTACATCCTCCCACAAGCTTTCGTAATCCAGGCAGTCGGTATCCATGTCCACCTTATTAACATCACTACTGCTGGTGCTTCCGCAGCTACTGGGACTGCTAGTGCTGTTGACATTAAATGAAGTAGACCATGATCCCGAAGCTTCATTGGTGGTTGTCCAGTTAGTATCAATAAACTGATTGTCTGGTTTTAATGCATTATAACTGTTACTGTAATTTATCTCATTTTCATGGTTATTGTTTAGCCAAGCCCGTACAAGTCTCGTACTCTCTGTCTCTGACACATCTCGATTGTTGCCTTTCCATGGCCATGGTAAGCTCTTCCTCGCCATCCATGCCTCGGCCTTCAAGGTGATAGCCTTACAAATCCCTTGTTTTCCCTCACTCTCATCCCCCGAATAGCTTGAGTGTTTCCCCAGAGAATGTTCCTCTTTTGCAAGATTAGAGAATAATCCAACGGGAGAAGGATGAAAATCTCCCAAACGCGTACTCGCTCCAATTGAATTTGCATGTTCCCTGTGATCTGAGAGAGCAGCACCAGAAAATGCACGGCTAAAGTAATGACTATCTCCACTCCCCCCTTCATAAAGCACGCTGCTGTCTCCTGTCTTTATTTTTGACTTAACCTTGTCGCTCGCCTTTGAGGCCTGTTATGAGATTTCGTCATATTAGCATATGCCTACCCTTGTATACAGACAGTAAAGAGAACAAAAAGAAAACCAGGCAACTATCCAAACAAAGTGAGTACTAACCAAATTAGAAATTTTGGAGGCAATGGTAACTTGCAGGGGCTGCTGGGGATCAAGTCCAAGTTTGGAAGAAGCAAGGGTTCTGGCTCTAAATCTTGCATCAGGTTCCAATTGCCTCACTTCCATCGATGCAAACCCTGTTTCTTGGAAATCCCTCGCATTACTCGCTACAGAAATAACTCCGACAAAAGTACCTTCATCATCATAAAAAGGGCTAGTTGTAACAATGATTAAGAATCCATCTCCTTGCTTATTCTTAACTGGAAACTGTCCAGTCCAACTCTCACCCATTTTTACCGCTAGGTCTATAATGTAAGCAGCATCACCATAATGCTGAGCATCAGCTAAGAGCTCAATGGTATCTTGTCCAAGAGCTTCTTCAGCAGAATAACCAAATAGTCGTTCAGCAGATCGATTCCTGAGCAACAATGCTCAAATTAATGACATTGAAAAACATGACAAACACCAATCAACGTCTAACAATAGCTCAACTTATACTCCTATGTTACATTGAACAAACAGCAATCATGGCCTAACTAAAAAGCAAACTCAGCTAATTAAATGAACAAAAGAAAAATGAAAAGGCAAAAGATGCGAAGTCTACTTCAATTACTCACCAGTAATTTATACGATAGTTGATATCAAATATATACAATGCTTGTCCCATTGACTGTAATATATTCAAATAGTGTCTATCAGTAAACTTCACTGCAGCATGGCCATCACCATTACTGTTGTCACCCTCGCCTTCACTATTCAATGGTGACAAATAAGTTGACCCGCTTTTCCAAACAGCGGCAGCACCACCATCAAAACCACCACCAGCCCTACAACGAGGCGGCTGTTGTGACCTGTGATCGTAAGTAATCATGAGTTTAGACATCTCCTGCTTCAATTGGGCATGATCTGCCTCCAGTTCTTGGAACTTCTTTAGCAGTTCATCAGCTGATGCGGTTGTATTATCCATTTCAACCCAATTTTCCAAGATCGATCAAAATTCAACCAGTTTGATTTTCCTTCTGAGAAAAACTAATTGCATGTATCAATCACTAATTTCTTGTTAGGTATATTAGGCTTATCTGAGAAGAATTGAGAATAGAAATTAGGAAAGTAGAGCTGATATTAGGTGTTTCGAGAGGAGCCACGTGGCGTGATGTAGGAGATTCATTAATACAGGTGGCAAGTTATAATAAAATTTGGACATGTAGATTACAACTAAAAAAAATAAGAAGCAACGGTGGAGATTAGATTTCAGCTAACTAAATAATCAACTGAAGGCAACAGACACCGGTATTTTTAACTAGGGATGTTCATTTGGATCGAATATTCGAAATTCACACCGATTTGTTCAATTTCGGATGTTGGATTTTAAATTTTAGATATTTGGATCGGATTTCGAATTATGTTTATTAAAATTTCGGATATTCGGATCGGATTCGAATTGGTACAATTTTAACTCGATCGGATCCGAAATCCGAAATTATTAAGGCATGTATAAATACCAAGCTTTTAATTTCGGATAGTTAGTACTTCCTTTACATTTCCTCCAAGTTATTACCTTTACAATTGATGGATTTAGCTATATTGACACCATAATACCCTCATAATTGCAGAAACATCAATTTTTCTTGCTGTATTGCCTCTTTTACAAAGAAAATATACGTATGAGTTTGCAACTTTGAGGCATAACAACTTGAACCTCCAGAGAAATATTTTCTTAGACATGCAATGCTGATAAAAGGTATGAAAAGCAAAGAGATGTTTGTATTAGCACAGAACACAGAAGAAGCAGATAAGGCAGATGCATTAGCCGATTAGATTAGCAATAGCCTTAATAAACGTATAATTCGATCCGGAATCCAAAATATTGATCCGATTCAAACTTTGAAATCCGATCCGATCCGATATTGATTCGGATTGCATTTTGTAGAATTCGGAATCCGAATCCAAATGTGTTAAATCTGATCCGATCCATGCACAACCCTATTTCGAACGACCTTCTCTCTCTTTCTCTTCTTTGTTCTATGCAGATTCTTCTTCTATCCTTCCCCTAACCTCTATTCTTATCGTCTTCTTCTTCTTCTTCTTCAGGAATTCGTCAATTGAGTTATCATTGTGGAGTTGAATGTTAATTGTAATTTCATTTGAGATTGTATTCTTTGTAACCCAAACTGATTGCAATCAATAAAAGTTCCAGTTGTCGAATTGCCTTTATAATTTCTCGAGTTTGTTCATTACAATTTTAAGCCATAACAAATTGGTATCAGAGCCCATTCCTGGCCAAAATGACAGTCCCAGAAGATCAATCCACTGAAGAAGGTGTTAAGAAAGTGGAAACACAACTACAAAATTATATAGCGGAATCTAGCAAGAAGTTTGAGTCTCATGACTCAAAACTGGATAAATTGAGTAGGAAGCTTGACAGTTGATGGAGAGGCTTCTTCCTAATACGGATGGTATTATGGGCAGTGCACCCATGAATAATCTTCAACTGGAAACTTCTGGAAGTCGATCACACATAGGAGATCAATTTGATACAGTAACAGGAATAACTCAGAACAATCAACGCTCCAAATTTGAGTTTTCTTTCTTCGAATGTATTGATCCCTGCGCGTGGTTGAGAAAAGGGGAGAGATACTTCCAGTATAATCACATTCTTGATCCAGAAGAAAAGTTGGAGATTGCAGTTTTACACCTTACCGGTAAGGCAAAATCTTGGTTCTTTTCCTACCACATAAGCAAAGGAACAATTAGATGTAGGGTGTATATGGACCGGGTTATACATCAGCATATCTACCATTCTTGCACCGGCCTAGCTTGAGATTTTATAAAGCTTTGATCCAATTAATGTGATATCAAACATTGACCAAATTTAAGGACATATGCCTGAATGCAAACAAGCTTTTATTATATTGAATTTATTCAATAATTTTTAATTCAGAATAAGAAACTTGATTTTCTCGTTAAACGTAGGTAATTCGTTCTCTATTTTTGTTTGTATTGCATTTTATGCATATAATTAGCAGCTTCGATAAGATTTTGTACTTTGGTCGGAGGAAATTACCAAACGTCTAACATTCTCTCACGCTTGGAGCCACTATAGTTTTTATTTGAGATAAAAAAGAAGAACATATATGCCAACTCGCTTGATCTTGTACAGTTTATTAATTAGCTGGATACATATTGAGGTTATTAGTTATGATATTGAAAAGTAAATATCAATTTGAGAAACGAAATGAAACTTTTATAACCCAAATATACCTCAAATCCAAATTATAATATATCATTTAAAAAGTCAACGCTACTTACACGAATCCCAGCGTAACGCCACTGACATAGCTGGCAACAGATCTGCAGCAACCACAACTTGTGTCACCGGTCGTTGGAAATCCTCACAGATGAGGTCCCTTGTTTTGAAGGCCTAAAAGTCCATTCGTTGCAGAGATTGATCGATTGATATATAAAACCCTAGTCGTCACTAATGAAAATCTCTCTTTTCAACACCCATAATGGTGTTTTTATAGGCTAGAACCAGGGCTTTAGAAGGACTAGCTAATGGGTAACGAGTTAATTAGCACCCCTTATGAATGGACCCGAAAATAGCATTTTCCAGCAAATCCAAACTTCTTGTTAAAACAAGAAACTTGGAGCTTGATTAATGAAAGATTTTTCCAGAATTTTTTGGAATGGTTACATATTATAGGATTCAAGTGAAGTGATGTAATGCTCTTTCTATAGCAAACACATGCCTTATTGCCTTAGAGAAGGCGAAGTGGTCTTATTTTGAGCTATTCTTTTTGGGGTAACATCATCAACTATTGTACAATTCCAACTTTATAGGATGTCCCCGAATGACATAGCTATTATACAACTTTCCAATTTTATCGGATGTTCCCGAAGGGTTGAATTTGACCTCTCTGGAATTCTTGGATACGTAAGCAATAATTTATTGTTCGTGCGAGACTGTTACATTTTACCTTTTTAGGTATTCAACCTCCTCGATGAAGTTTGCCCCACCAAAACTTGACCTGTAACGGTTCAGGTTCAACTATCAATGTATTATATTATTTGCCGCTCAGGCTTTAATCCAAAATGTGCTTCAACAATTGAATTCTTGATCTTGATTTTTATGACATCTAACTAATCCATTCTATTATAATGTGAACTTTATTTAAAGCAGAGCAGAGAATATAACTTCAAACGACTTGTTATGATTGTCTTTAACACATTTTTTAGAAAAAAAAATTTGTGTATGTATAATTGATTTATAAATGAGTTTGATTTAAGACAAATGGGTGGTGTTAATAGCCCTTTCCTCTTGATTTATTTAATCTCTATTACTCGTGTATTATATAGTGTTAACTCTATCATTGCCTTTTACAATAGCAATCTATATTGATACTAACAGCTGCTCGTTGCCACTGATTTATTTAAAACCATTCGGTTAATTAACAATAATAACTCACATAAACTAAAAATGAAAAAAAAAAAAAATTGCCACGGTTAGAGTAGTTAATCTGTTATAACACGTTACTACCTTATTTTTGGGGTTACAAACTCATGCATAAGATAGAGAGTAACAAGTAATTAGCATTTAAATGGCCTGATATCGGATAGTATATAAAATAATAATCTGTGTATTTAATTTAAACTCTAATTATCATATGAGGTAATTCCAAAAATCTATTCAATCTCAATTAACAAGAAGCTTAACTTGTAAGTCTTTTGAAACAATTTGTGCAACAAGTACATAACAAGATAATTCAATCCAAAAAGAGCACCTCACAGGGAATGAACAAGCTATAGGAATAACAATAAGTGTATTCATTTATTTCATATATAGGAGTTGTCTCTTTTTACAAACTTACAAAAATGCTTAGCAACCACTTGGGAGTACAAAATACTAGTCTAAAACATGAAAAATACAACAACCAACAAACCCAGTAAGTTTCCACAAGTGGGGTACGGGGAGAGTAATATGTACGCAGACCTTATCCCTTCCCCGGAAGGGCAGAGAGGTTGTTTCCGATAGACCCTCGGCTAGAGAGTAGATGAGAGTCCAAAACATGAAGAATGATCACAACAAATGGCTAATAAAACACTTTTTAGGGAGCATGCAACTTTCTGGCTGTTGTTATTTAGAGTCTTCAGTCTTCACTTGGTACAGTGCTTCAATCCCTTCTGATCAAATGCGTGCCTGATATTCAAAAACGACATGTTTCAATCATCTACAGACTAAAAATTCGGTCTAATGTAGAAGAACAGTTAACAAAAGTGCACCACAAAAATGGCATTTGAACTTAGCCAACTTACCCGATAAGACCAATAGAACGCGCCAGCACGAACAGTCCTCTTAACTTAGGATCGGACAACAGAAGCAGCTTGTGAGCTCTGACAGACCAACTTTCATGCGACAGTCATAAAACCTTGAAGAGTTAGCAAAATGCATCTGCTAGCAATCTGACGATGAACCTGAAGCACAAGCGCTTTTTGTATTTACTGCTCCTTATGGCTGCTACATCCTGCAGTGCTGCTTGCTGTCTGGGCTTGAATAACATACTCCCACTGCAGATTGTTAAGTTTCTTCACCAATTCTTGGATAGACGGGTGACAACCATATGAGTTGGACGAAACAGTAAAGTTACATACCAGGTCGGTTGAGAAGATTGAAATCCCTTTGTCGAAAATTATAGTGTGAAAATAAGGTAAAATAATTGCATAAGGAAAGCTTTAGTGCAGCAGCAAAGGTGAGTCAAAATTGCTTTAAGTCGTAGGTACTTATTAGTCACTTGTACATGAAATGCACTGAACCCCATCACGGGAAAATATCAAAGTTCTTTCATGATTGTCTTATATGCATCTGAGAATGAAGTTTCTGGCAAAAGCTGCAGCTGTCTGCAGTAATATAGGACTTCAGATTCTATGATATGAAAACAAAATATAACAAACGACAAATACTGAAAAATCTTCACCCTATAAGGAAAATAGTGGACAATCAGGCAATACAAATTTAAAATGCAACTCAATTTGTACTACGTGTGAAACTTAGTTATTAGGATGTGTATTGGCTACTGAACATGTATATTTGTGTTTCATGCTCTCAGTTTTTATAGGCAATCAGAAATGTTCCTAGCACATAGGCAAAATGGATCTTCTCTTCACTTCTGTTTGGTCCACAAGATAGCAAAGCATTCATCAGATCAGATGTTGCCATTGTCTTAATCTTCCATATACTCTCCGTGTTTAATAGTATAGGTTCTTGAAAATCAAATAATTACCACTGATATAGCTATAGCGATGTTTCAAGAAGAACTTTAGTCGTCAATCCAGGGGAATAACGTAAAGTTCTAGCAAACTTGCAGCACGACCGAAGTATACACAATGCTCCATCTTAGAAGTTAACATGATCAAATAATGAATTAAAAATGAGACTAGCTAGACAGGCTTACCCATTGGCTCAGAGATCAAAATATCAGCTTTCTCAGGCAACTCTACATCTTCAACCTTTCCTTTGATTACCTAAACATCCATAGATGAAACATTAACAAAAAAACATAAGACGCACTACCAAGATACTATATGAATATGTCGGATAGCATTGGAAAAGACAATGGAAAAGACCAAGAGAACAATCAATAAATCAACACCTCCTCAATCCCATACCAAGTGGAGTCAGCTTAAACAAGTAAAAGAACACTTGCTGTAATTCTTTCATTCAGTAATGGATTTCCAGCAATCAGTTTTCCGGCATATTCGGCCATTTCAGAAGCTTCTATGGCATAAACATGCTTTGCTATGGTTGATATCGTTCATCGAAAAGCACAAGATGCATTGGTACAAACAGATCACCTGAGCTGCAAACAATGACTATGTTGCTCGGACTCTTCGAAAATGTCGCTGGATGTGTGTTGGATCCTCCACAAGTAATGCATTTTTGGAGGATCCGACAAGGGTGCGGCAATATTTTGGAGAGTCCGCGCAACATAGAATAATGACAAAATGCCACTACCAGCACCAAAATCAACCACCATGCGACCCTCTAGAAAAATAGCCAGTAAGATCTAGTCTTCAAGCGTTGATTAGAAAGATGAGTGTCAGAAACCTCATGTATTTAACAACACAAATACTGGTTTAGAGTAGGCTAGGACATCATCCATATGATAGGACCAAGAGGCCAGAATTAGCCATGGCGGTACCATGCTATAAGCGCATAAGCTTGATTCCAAAAATTCTATGATGAAATTTGGAGTAACTGATAGACTTGTCTTTGACAATTTAACCTGTAAAAGGAATTTCAAGTACCTTCTCTAATATGTTCTCCAATTGTTACGTCCGCCCACAAGCTTTCGTAATCTGGGCAGTCAGTATCCATGTCCATTTTATTAACATCACTACTGCTGGTGCTTCCGCAGCTACTGGGACTGCTAGTGCTGTTGACATTAAATGAAGTAGACCAGGATCCCGAAGCTTCATTGGTGGTTGTCCAGTTAGTATCAATAAACTGATTGTCTGGTTTTAATGCATTATAACTGTTACTGTAATTCTCATTTTCATGGTTATTGTTTAGCCAAGCCCGTACAAGTCTCGTACTCTCTGTCTCTGACACATCTCGATTGTTGCCTTTCCATGGCCATGGTAAGCTCTTCCTCGCCATCCATGCCTCGACCTTCAAGGTGACAGCCTTACAAATCCCTTGTTTTCCCTCACTCTCATCCCCAGAATAGCTTGAGTGTTTCCCCAGAGAATGTTCCTCTTTTGCAAGATTAGAGAATAATCCAACAGGAGAAGGGTGAAAATCTCCCAAACGCGTACTCGCTCCAATGGAATTCGCATCCTCCCTATGATCTGAGAGAGCAGCACCAGAAAATGCACGGCTAAAGTAATGACTATCTCCACTTCCACCTTCATAAAGCACGCTGCTGTCTCCTGTCTTTATTTTTGACTTAACCTTGTCGCTCGCCTTTGAGGCCTGTTATGAGATTTCGTCATATTAGCATATGCCTACCCTTGTATACAGACAGTAAAGAGAACAAAAAGAAAACCAGGCAACTATCCAAACAAAGTGAGTACTAACCAAATTAGAAATTTTGGAGGCAATGGTAACTTGCAGGGGCTGCTGGGGATCAAGTCCAAGTTTGGAAGAAGCAAGGGTTCTGGCTCTAAATCTTGCATCAGGTTCCAACAGCTTCACTTCCATCGATGCAAACCCTGTTTCTTGGAAATCCCTCGCATTACTCGCTACAGTAATAACACCGACAAAAGTACCTTCATCATCATAAAAAGGGCTAGTCGTAACAATGATTACAAATCTATCTCCTTGCTTATTCTTAACTGGAAACTGTCCAGTCCAACTCTCACCCATTTTTACCGCTAGGTCTATAATGTAAGCAGCATCACCATAATACTGAGCATCAGCTAAGAGCTCAATGGTATCTTGTCCAAGAGCTTCTTCAGCAGAATAACCATATAGTCGTTCAGCAGATCGATTCCTGTGCAACAATGGCTCAAATTACACTCCTAAATAGTGACATTGAAAAACATGACAAACACCAATCAACGTCTAACAATGACTCAACTTACACTTGTTACATTGAACAAACGTGACAAACAGCAATCATGGTCTAACTAAAAAGCAAACTCAGCTAATTAAAGACACAAACTCAATCTCTCCCAGCCACTTCCTTTCTCTCCCAAGTCCGAATGAACAAAAGAAAAATGAAAAGGCAAAAGATACGAAGTCTACTTCAATTACTCACCAGTAATTTATACGATAGTTGACATCAAATATATACAATGCTTGTCCCATTGACTGTAATATATTCAAATAGTGTCTATCAGTAAACTTTACTGCAGCATGGCCATCACCATTACTGCTGTCACCCTCGCCTTCACTACTACTCTCTCTTTCCAATGGTGACAAATGCCTGAAATAAGTTGACCCGCTTTTCCAAACAGCGACAGCACCACCATCAAAACCACCACCAGCCCTACAACGAGGCGGCTGTTGTGGGGAGATCGAATGGGACATTTGTCTCTGTGATCTGGGATCATCAGAAATCGTGAGCTTAGACATCTCCTGCTTTAATCGAGCATGACCTGCCTCAGCTGGTGATGTTGGTCCTTGAGCTGATGCTGTTGTATTATCCATTTCAATCCAATATTGTAATATCGATCAAACCCCACTTCAGATTCAACCAGTTATTTTCCTTACTCCAATGCTCTGAGAAAAACCAATAGGATGTATCTATGACTAATTTACTGACACCCCACTAAATATGTGTCTATGTAGCCATATAGAACTGAAAAATTAGAAGTGAATTTCTTGCTGAAATGGAGAAAATGGTCACCTTTTGAGTTCAAGAAGCCACCTTTTTCGGCCCCTGACAGCTAGCTTTCACATATCATTTCCGTTGAATAATGACCGTCAAAGGTTAATGACGCAACAGATCCAAGTGCTGTTGAATTCTACATAACTGATTCATGCTATATAACGTGGACAAATGCCATAGTTTTCCAGAATTCATGGAATGGACCCATATAAGATTTGGTAAAGTGATGTCACGTGCCCCAAATGCAGTTTCTAGCAAAACAGCCTTTGAAGAGGTGAAAAGGTCTTAACATCAGTTCCAATTTTGATCATCTCAGGTCTCTCATGGTTCAGATACATTGGAGGTCAAACCAATGACCAGAAAATTGGCTTCATCTGCAGCTATTGTACAACGAGCCTAGATATCTGAATTATTTGCATTTAGGCATCACAATCCAGTCTAATCCCACCTCAACTTCACTCTTCTTATGCCGGCTAAACTTGCAATAACATACATTCAATCTTACTTCTATGCATCCAAAAACTCTTACTCTAGAGTGCTTCTGCATAGTTCAAACTTTTTGGTTTACACTCTCGTTGGTTTCGTCAATTACAAAAAAAAATTGTCACCAATTAACATACATCATGGGACCTCATTTTATATTGCATTGGTTAGATTATCCATAACTAGGGTAAACAAGTATGAGCTCACTGCCGATTCCTAGTGTAAACCCACGATTATGGGAAACTCCTTTGTATCTCTTACTACTGTTCTCATGCTAGTGACGGCTCCTTCATACTTGTCTTTTATGACATTCATATATTTAATATGAATTGCTTTCTTCTCCAACACCCACCAAAGGACTTAAACTAGGTGAAGTTTATTAAAAAGACGATTCTCAACAAGTATTGACAAGAGATAATTAGATAAAGGAGTGATGGAAAGGCTATTTAATAAAAATTTGGATCTACATGCATATGTGCCACGACAGACACTTTAGTTATACTCGTAGAATTAGGCCGGCTGAGATAACGAATGCCATGAAAAATATTAATCCTCATAGTTTGAAAGTGCCTTGGGAAGGTTGGAGTAGGACACCTTACCGAGCTATTTAATGCTACACCATGAAGTGGTAGCATGCTCGACGAATGGAGAAGCACTACCTTGATTCCAATTTATTAGAACAAAGGATATATTCAAAGTAATGCGAACTATCATTTAAAAATACCAAATAAACCCTTACCCATAACTACAGACCTAAAATTTCTCACAGCTTGTACTAATCCCCACGTACACCAATTACGTAAAAGGCAGTCCAAAATTTCTGCTAAAACCAGAAAATTGAAGCTTGACTAATTAATATCAGATTTTTCCAGAATTTCTGGAATAGATTCAACATAGGATTCAGTAAAGTGATGTCAGTCACGCACCCCAAATGCACATATAGCTAAATAAGCATTGGAAAAGGTAAGGACTTAGCATGAGTACCAATTTTGATGATCTCATGCCTCCCTAGTTTCAGAATGACTAGAAAATTAGCTTCATCTGCATTATTTTTTTTGGATAACATGCTGCAGCTTCTATACAGCCAAAGAGTTGAATTTGTTTAGTGGAAAAAAAAGGGTTGAATTTGACCTCTCTGAAATTTTTGACTTATAACGGCTCTGACCCGACTGTTAATAGTCAATAGGACTGGATTTACTGTTTAGTTTTTCTAGCTGGTTTACATAGAATATAAACTAATTACACACGATTATATAACAACAACAACAATATATCCAATGTAATCCCACAAGTGGGGTTTGGGGAGGGTAGAGAGACTGTCTCTGAAGACCCTCGGCTCAAGGAGAAATGAAAAGAAGCAGTAGCAACAAGTAGTAACAACAACGATATAATAAGATAATTAATGCGAAAGAAATCCCATATAGTCATATAACTTTACGAACAGGAAAATACAAGACTAATACTAATGCAACTGGTATGGTAAAGAGATACCCTCAACTACTCACTAACCTTCTATCCTAATCCTCGACTTCCACACCTTACTCTCAAGGTTCATTTCTCGGTAAGCTAAAGTTGCGCCATGACCTGCCTAATCACCTCACCCGAATACTTTACCTCTACCTCTCACACCTCCTTATGGGGCATTCGCACCTCTCCTCTTCACATGCCCATACCATCTTAACTTCGCTTCTCGCATCTTGTCCTCCATGGGGGCCACTCCAACCTTGTCCTGAATAACTTCATTCCTAATTTTATCTCTCCTGATATGCCCCACAAATCTATTTCCGCATCCTCATCTCTGTCACTTTCATCTTCTAGACATGAGAGTTCTTAATTGGCCAACACTATGCCTCATACAACATAGTAGGTCTAACCACCACTCTATAGAACCTACCTTTTAAGTCTAGGCAGCACACTCTTGTCACACAAAATGCCGGATATGAGCCTCCATTTCATCCACCCTGTTCCAATATGATGTGTGACATACTCGTCAATCTCCCCATTACCTCGAATTCAGGGGCGGCTAAAGTATATGCGGGGGCCTAAACCCAAAGTTTAATATGAGGCCTAAATTTTAAAAAGAAAGTTATAAGATATGCTTACATTTGAAACTTATTCTTCTAGCTTTTTGAGATACAAAGTTGTTAATAATCTTTTTTATAATCGATTTTCTCTAATAATTCTTTTTCAATTGATAATATAGCCAACTCATTTAATCTTTTTTGAGGTATTGTTGATCTTAGATAAAAATTTATAGAGCAATAGAAATATAGAACTATTGGAAGCTTAAAAGTATTGTTGAACACAAAGAGAAAGACAAAAAATACGTAGGGGATTCTGAAATATGAATAGATTGAGGAAAAGAAAGATTGACTTGGACAAATTAAGAAAGGAAGAGTACAATTTTTACACGTTATCTAATGCGAAGGAGTAAGAAGTGAAAAATTGAAACATTGGGAAAACTATTCATTTACCCATTTTTAAGTAAGCCAAATTATTACTTTATTTATATATCTAAGTTTTCTTTTATATTAAAAACTCTACTTTTGTATTAAAAGCACTAAATATTATTTTTTAAATACCTATAAACTTATTATTTTTAAAAATGGGGCCCCCCAAATTTGGGGGCTTAAGGCACAAGCCTTACTACTCATAGCAGTAGAGTCGGCCTTGCTCGAATTACTGAACCAAAGTGTTTGAAACTCCCTTTCTTGGGGATGACTTGAGTGTCAAGTGTCACTTCCACGTCCGCTTCATGAATTTCGTCATTGAACTTGCAATCCAAGTATTCCATTTTGGTCATGCTCAACTTGAAACCTTTTGACTCCAGGGCAATGTCTCCAAACCTGCAACCAAGCATTACACACGATTATATACATATCCTATATATTCGTTAGTTATTTTTAGTTTAAGCGCGGCTATTTAGGTAAATTCTTCAGCTTAACCCAAACGATACTATAAATTCCTAATCCCGAATGACTTGTTAGGATTGTCTTCAACACGTTTTCTAGAAAAAAGAATGTGTATATGTAATTGTTTTGTAAATAAGTTCTTTTTAGAACAAATGAGTGTTTTACTAGCCCTTTCCACTTGATTTATTTAACTTTTATTACTGTTTTATTATATAGTTTTGACTCTATCATTTCCTATTATACAAATGTAACATTTTTCTATCAATCTGTCTCTAAAGTTTATATTACCATAGTAAGAATTCTATTCAACGTTCCTTCCAAAATTCTTGACATGAATTAATGGTCATTCGGTTAATTACCGATAATTAACTTACATATGCTTACAAAGCAAAAATATTTTGCCACTGTTATTGTAGTTAATCTATTGTAACATGTTACTACCTTATTTTTGGGGTTACAAACTCATGCATAATATAGACAATTACCACTGTTAAGTAGTTAGTCATGTATATTGTCCCACATCGGGAAGTAGATACATATTATAATGTAATCACTGTATATAAATAGGGTTGTACAACACTTTAATTAAGTAATAATATTTCTCCCGTATCAAAGCATTAGTGAGAAACTTATCGCTGTGCATCATTCCAGCGACTTCCGGGAAGAAACACCTCGTCGCCGTGCAATTTTCCGGCGACTTAGAAGGCTGTCCGCAAGCAAATCACTTCCATTGGTGCTATGCAAAAAAACCAACACCACCACAAGACTCATCAGGCTCAGGCGACCAAACCCCAGTCAACCTCAGCGGAAAACTCACACCTACGCGCCCCCATGCGCCTAAAAAGGAAAAAAAATTCCGGCAAGATCTGACCCACGCGCCGGCGCGTGAGACCATTTTCGGCCAGATTTTGGAAAAGTTCCTGTTGAACAGTCGGATCGCCTGGTAGTTCCGAGCCTACCCATACCTTTTTCTTTTTATTCCGATCACTTTGAGATTTTCCGGCAGCTACAGTGATTTTTCCGACGAAACTTTTTTTAGACAGATTACTCAGGAGTTTATTCCGAGTCTTTCCAGTCAAGTTTAAATCAAATTCCGACCACTTTTATATTCTCCGGCGTAACATTATAATGGCATTCGTATCACAAGTCTTTCACTCATAATCTGTTGGATCCAATTCATTGAATCCAATCCAGATGGTTTCTTTATCAGATTATATTGAGTTCCTTCAGTACAAAGCATGTAAACAAACATCTTCAGGGATAGCTTCCGTTGTTCAAACAGATAGTCGCGTGACTTGTGTCTCCCAATCTTCAACCTCTGAGTTTTGGGTCATTGATTCAGGTGCATCTGATCATATTTCTAGTAACAAATCTCTTTTCACTAGTATTTCGTATTCTCAATCTCTTCCAACAGTCACAATAACCAATGTGTCTCAAACCATGGCAACTGCAATAGGTCAAGCAAGCCCACTTCCTTCCTTACTTTTAGATTCAGTTATTTATGTTACCAATAGTCCTTTTAATCTCATAGCCGTTAGTCGCTTAGTCAAATCACTTAAATGCATTGTTTTATTTCTTGATGACCTTGTTTTTATACAGGAACACAGTACGGGGAGGATCATTGGTACCGGGCGTGAATCAGATGGACTTTATTACCTTATCTTTGCAAAATCACATGGACTCACATCTTGCCTTCCTTCAATAACTTGTCTTGTTACCGATTCACCAGATTTATTAAATAAATGGTTGAGAAATCCCAGTTTGTCAAAACTTCAAAAAATAGTACCTGGTTTATCTCACTTGTCCACTTTAGAGTGTGAGTCATGTCAGCTCGGTAAGAATACCTGCTCCCATTTCCCTCGGCGTCTTGATAATCTAGGAGAGTCACCTTTCACTTCAGTCCATTCAGATGTTTGGGGTCCTAGTCAGGTCAGTTCTACCTTGGGATTCCGCTACTTTGTCAGTTTCATTGATGATTATTCCAGGTGCACTTGGATATTTTTGATGAAAAATCAGTCTGAGTTGTTTTCTATTTCCAAACCTTCCATGCTGAAAGTCAAAATCAATTTAGGTTTTAATCCGCACATTTTGTAGTGATAACGCCCTAGAGTATTTGTCTTCCCCATTTCAGCAGTTTATGAACTCTCATGGGATTATTCATCAAACATCTTGTCCGTACACATCTCAACAAAATGGGGTAGCTAAAAGAAAGAATAGACATCTTATTGAAACTGCTCGTACCCTACTCATACAATCTCATTTTCCGTTGCGTTTTTGGGGGATGCAGTTCTTACATCTTGCTATCTTATTAATCGTATGCTATCTTCAGCTATCCAGAATCAAGTTTCATTCTCTGTCCTGTTTCCCCACTTACCTTTGTTCTCTCTTCCACCACGTGTCTTTGGAGGACATGTTTTGTTCATAACCTTACTCCAAGAAAAGATAAGTTAGCTCTTCGTGCTCTTAAGTGCGTATTTCTGGGTTACTCGAGAACGCAAAAGGGGTATCGATGCTATTCTCCTGACCTCCAGCGGTACCTTATGTCCGCTATGTTACCTTCTTTGAAATCCAATCATACTTCACAGGTCCAGGTAATCACTTAGATATTTCTGAGGTGCTACCAGTTTCATCTTTTGGAGATTCAGTCACCATCTCCCATTCATCTTCCTCTACAACTCCAGCTCCACCACCTACAGCTCGAGTTCCACCACCTATAGCTCCAGTTCCACCACCTAGTCCAGTTCAAAGTTCTGCAGCTCCACCACTCTTGATTTATCATCGTGTTCCACGTCCAGCATCAGGCCCAGGTGATTCACGTCCTGCATCAGATTCTGCACCTACTGTGGACTTATCTTGTCTTAGTCAACCAATTGCACTCCGCAAAGGTGTATGATCCACACTTAATCCTAATCCACATCATGTCGCTTTAAGTTATCATCATCTGTCATCACCTCATTATGCTTTTATATCATCTTTGTTCACTGTTTCTATCCCCAAGTCTACAGGTGAGGTGCTATCTCATCCAGGATGGCGACATGCTATGATTGAGGAGATGTCTGCTTTACATGCAAGTGGCACTTGGGAGCTTGTTCCTCTTCCTTCAGGTAAGTCTACTATTGGTTGTCGTTGGGTTTATGCGGTCAAAGTCGGCCCGGATGGACAGATTGATCGACTTAAGGCTCGTCTTGTTGCAAAAGGATACACTCAGATTTTTAGGCTTGATTATAGTGACACTTTCTCTCCCGTGGCTAAAGTAGCATATGTTCGTCTCTTTTTGTCCATGGCTGATGTTCGTCATTGGCCTCTTTATCAGTTAGACATTAAAATGCTTTTCTCCATGGTGATCTTGAGGAAGAAGTTTATATGGAGCAACCACCTGGTTTTGTTGCTCGGGGGAGTCTAGTGGTCTTGTATGCCGATTGCGCATGTCACTATATGGTTTGAAACAGTCCCCTCGAGCTTGGTTTGGTAAGTTCAGCACAGTTATTCAGGAGTTCGGCATGACTCGTAGTGAAGCTGATCACTCTGTGTTTTATCGGCATTCTGCTCCTAATCTGTGTATTTATATGGTGGTTTATGTTGATGATATTGTTATTACTGGCAATGATCAGGTTGGTATTACTAATCTGAAGCAGCATCTCTTTCAGCACTTCCAGACTAAGGATCTGGACAGATTGAAGTATTTTTTAGGTATTGAGGTCGCTCAATCTAGCTCAAGTATTGTTATTTCAAAGCGGAAGTATGCCTTAGACATTCTTGAGGAGACTGGAATGATGGACTACAGACCTGTTGACACTCTTATGGATCCGAATGCTAAGCTTCTGCCTGGACAGGGGGAGCCTCTTAGAGATCCTACGAGATATAGGAGATCGGTTGGCAAATTGAATTACCTCACAGTGACTAGACCTGGCATTTCTTTTCCAGTGAGTGTTGTAAGTCAGTTTATGGATTCTCCCTTTGATAGTCACTGGGATGCAGTTGTTCGCATTCTTCGGTATATAAAGTCAGCTCCAGGCAAAGGGTTACTATTCGAGGATCGAGGCCACAAGCAGATTGTTGGGTACACAGATGCTGATTGGGCAGGATCACCTTCTGATAGACGTTCTACGTCTGGATATTGTGTTCTAGTAGGAGGTAATTTGGTCTCTTGGAAGAGCAAGAAACAAAATGTAGTTGCTCGATCTAGCATCGAAGCCGAATATCGGGCCATGGCTATGGCAACGTGTGAGCTAGTTTGGGTCAAGCAGTTGCTCAAGGAGTTGAAGTTCAGAGAAATTAGCAAGATGGAACTGGTGTGTGATAATTAAGTTGCTCTTCATATTGCGTCAAATTCGGTGTTCCATGAGAGGACTAAACACATTGATATCGACTGTCACTTTGTCAGAGAAAAGATACTATCAGGAGATATTGTTACAAAGTTTGTAAAGTCGAATGATCAGCTAGCAGATATTTTCACTAAGTCTCTTACTGGTTCTCGTATTAGTTACATCTGTAACAAGCTCGGTACATATGATTTATATGCACCGGCTTGAGGAGGAGTGTTAAGTAGTTAGTCATGTATAGTGTCCCACATCGGGAAGTAGATACCTATTATTATGTAATCACTGTATATAAATAGGGTTGTACAACACTTTAATTAAGTAATAATATTTTCTCCCGTGCTTTCTCACAACCAGTAATATAAATAGCATTTAAATGACCTGATACTTGATATTATACAAAATTTTGCAGTCAGTGATTTTAAGTTGAACGCTAATTAATACAAAATTCTATTCAATCTTAATTAACAAACAAGCTTTACTTGTTAAGTCTTATAAAACAACTTGTGCAATAAGTTCATAACAAGATTCAATCCAAAAAGAGCACCTCATAGGGAATGAACAAGCTATAAGCTGGAATAACCATGAATGTTATCATTTCTATATTGGCAAAAACTCATCGTATGAAATTTACGAAAAGAGTTGTCTCTTATATAACAACAACAACAATCTCAGTGTAAGCCCACAAGTGGGGTCTGGGGAGTGTGTACCTTGTAAAGATAGAGAGGTTGTTTCCATAAAGAGTTGTCTCTTATAACAATTTCAAAAAATGCTTAGCAACCAGTTACGAGTACAAAATACTAGTCTACAACATATGAAGAATGGCCACAACAAAAGGCAAACAAAACACTTCTATATAGAATGCTGGATAGAGAGCAGGCAACTTTCTGCCTGTTGCTATTGAGAGTTTCAGTCATCACTTGGTGTCGAGAACATCCATGGTGATGGTACAGAGGCTGCTTCAATCTCTTCTGATCAAATATGTGCCAGCTTTTCAAAGAGGTACGTTTCAATCGTTTAGCAACTAATAAATTTCTGTTTTAACATAGATGAATCATAAATTGAAGTACAGCACAGAATGGGATTTGAGGCATTGTTCAACTTACCCAATAGGATCAATAGAATGTGCCAGCACGAACAGCCCTCTGAACTTAGGATCCGAAAATACAAGCAGCCCGTGAGCTCTGACTGACCAACTTTTATGTGGCATCCGTAAGACCTTGAAGAGTTACCAAAATGCTGATGAAACTCAAGCATAAGCGCTATATTTGCATTTACCGTTCCTTATGGCTGCGATCTCTTGCAGTGCTACTTGCTGTCTGCGCTTGAATTACATACTCCTTCAGCAGATCGGTAAGTTTCTCCATCAATTCTTGGAAAGACGGGCGACACTGTGGTTCACTGAGTTGGACAAAACAGTAAAGTTTCATACCAGCTCAGTCCAAAAGATTAGAAAAATTAATGTGATTCATTCAACTGAATCCCATTTGTCGAAAATTATAGTGCGGAAATAAGGTAAAACAATTGCATAAGGGGAAGCTTTAGTGTAGCGGTAAAGGTGGTTAAAAATTTCTTTAGGTCATAGGTTTGACTTCCTAGGTGTGGCATTCTTGCTTTTTTCTAAAATCCCTTGTAAGAATTCCTGGATCTGCCACAGGCCAACACAGATGCTTTGCCATGGAGTGAAAATGCTGAAGTGATGGGATAGGTTTATCTAAAACTTTAGTCAGAGAATCAAATTCAGCCAGTAATACTTATTTAGTCACTTGTAAATGAAGTGCACTGAACTCCAACCTCCTTTTCCTAAACTGTTCGTTCTTAAACATATTTCTAAGACCTTAAATGCCCAAATGTCAACAGCAAGCAGCTCAGAAGAATAAGAAGAAAAAAAAAGAAGGAGAAGCGGGAATGGAAGTCTAAACCTAGTCAAACTGTGGTTGAAGAGGCTCTCAACAGTAAACGAAATGTCACTACTGCAGGACAAAGTGAAGACATGCAAGTATAGATAGATGAGAGGGCAAGGCTGTGGTGTATCACGGTGAGACTAAGAAGCCAACCCACCATTGACCGTGAAATGCTTGCAAAGAGGAACCAATTTGCTTCCCGAGGATTCAGGAAAAAGATCATGTTTCTCTACCAAACACAGGATGCAATGGTCCACGAGAGGGCCACCTTCAGAGGTTATAAAGGGCTACAAACACACCTGGCCAACCCCCTCCATGATCATCTGTTCGTGGAATATAAGGGGACCGAATAAGTCCTTCAAGCAAAGGGAAGTTAAATCGTTTTTGAATAAGAATATGCTTGACTTGGTTGGCTGCTTTAAAACCAGAGTCGAGCAGGATAAAGCTAGCAAGATTCAAAGCAAAATGGGTGGGGTGGAATTTTGTTGCGAACTATAAGAGGATTTGGATTGGATGGAATTCAGCCAATGTAGGGGTGACTGGTTAGACTCTTCTCCCAGCTGATTCATTGCCTCAATCAGGATAAAAACTCTGCCTTCTCTAGCTTCATCACATTTGTCTAGATCACTTCCTGTCCTAGGCTTTTTATTAGTTAGTCCTGGTAAAGCCCCCAGGAGGCGTATTTTTTTGAAACGAGGTCTCCACAATAGAGCAGATAGAAAGCCTCTTTAGGACCACTGAGATCCATAAATGCAACTGTAAGTGGTCCATGGATCATCCTTGGAGATTTCAATAATGTTCTGCATGTTGATGATAGGATAAATGGAACCCAAGTACATCGAAGTGAAGTAAGACTTTCAGAATTGTTGGAGGATCTAGGAGGCAAGCAAATTACAAGGAGGGGAAATCAATACTCTTGGAGTAATAAGAGGGATGCAGAAGATAGAATACACAGCCTTATAGATTGGGTCTTTCGGAATGCAGATTGGTTCTATTCTTATAGTGGCATTGAAGCTATTTACATGCCACCAGAATGCTCTGACCACACTCCAATCCTTCTGAAAACTAGGGTTTCTAGAATGCAAGTCAAGAGACCTTATAGACTGTTAAATGTTCTATTGCAACGAGGCTTACAGGGATGCAGTCAATACCATTTGGACTCAGAATATACCATATGGAGGAAGCTGAAAAATCTGGAACTGCAGACCAAAGAGATGCAAAGAGAACTTTCCTCAACAGAAGATAGATTATAACAGTTGAGGGAGCAACTCAAAAATACTCAGGAAGCACTGAATGAAGATCATTTCAACTCACAGCTAAATGAAGAAGAAAATGCTACTCTCTTAATGATAGAAAAGTGGGATGGCATTCAGGAGCAGATTCTCAGACAAAAATCCAGGATTCAAACTCTAAGGGATCGTTTGGTAGGGTGTATGAGAATAATACTAAACAGTGTATTAGTAATGCTGGGACTAGTTATGCTGGGATTATTTCTTATCCACTGTTTGGTTTGGTGTATTAAAAATAACATGCGTTGCATAAGGGTGCATACATGCTTATCCATGTGTTAAAAACCATGGTATTACTAATGCAATGGTTTGCTATGTATTAGTTATACATAGGATAATACCAAATAGGAGGTATAACTAATACATAGGTTGAAAAACGCTACCAAACAAGGATTAATTAAAATATCAAAGCTAACAGATGTATTGTTTTCCCCTAATACATCCTACCAAACGACCCCTAAGTATTTCCATGCCCAGTTGAAAGCTAGACAAGCTAGAAACAGAGTATCCTGCATCTACACTGAACATGATGAGAGATTAAACTGATTCAGCAGGAATTTGTGGGTTTTTTTCCAGAAGTTACTGGGTGAAGCAGCATCAGAATTACCTGGGATTGACATAAAATCTTCAATGTCCCAGACATCAATATAAACTAATATCATTGCAAGATGCTACCCAGGTTACATATTCTCCATTAATGTCTTCTTTATTTCTCTCAGATTAGCGAGTACAATATTGTATATGTTCCGATGTCATCTCAGCCTGGTTTGCTAAGGACGACTCCTTTATAACTTCAGAATATATTTGAATGTCAATGCAGTACGCCTCAGAAGTTTTCAGCATTCTTCATAGGGCTATTTGCTTCAGCAAAACAAATTATGATGGCAGAAAGAACTAAAATGCAAACCTGTGCCAACAGCTCTCGATAATAGAAGCCCACTGCGGATGAACATCCTCTGGGATATCTAGCCGCTGATTCATGAATCCTACAGCTCCAATCACCTGCAATCAACTCCAAATAGTTGTTCTTTATATATATTATGATGAAAAATAATCCAATTTTATCTTTTACTTATCTTATGCGTGAAGAGTGGGGGGCTCATAGAATTCTGTCAAACCCCGTCTCTTACAGAATGGGGTGGATACACTATGGCGGCAGGGACACAGCAGGGGCATTTACAAGGTTAATACAGCATACAAGTTACTGAATCAGCCAAACCAACAGATCACAAATTGGCCATGGAAGCATATCTGGAAAGTCATGATCCCTTAGCCTGCTTCACTTGGCTTTAGCAAAGGATGATGTTTTGACCCATGGAAATCTCATCAGGAGAGGGATACCCATTATGTTCAAGGTGTTTTCTTTGTGGGGAACAAGCAGAGACAGTCAGCCATCTATTTTTACACTGCAGGATAACAGACTAGTTATGGAAAATCTTTATTAATCTCAGAGGCATATCCTGGACTATGCCTAACAAGATTACTGAAGCTCTCTTGAGTTGGGATGAAGCTGGAAGCGGAGCTAGAGACAGAGATAGATGGAGGACTGTCCCAGCATGTATTTGGTGGACAATCTGGAATGAGAGGAATGCATTGAGTAGTACTTATGTGCAGAAAATCAAACAAAATTGTATTTTGTTTTTGGTAATCAGCATTACAGAGAAGATACTACTTCTATCATAGGAATTCTAGTTTCTTGTTAGGATTGCAGAACAGTGTATCTTTTTTGTTTTTCTGAATGACTGTAAATATGGTTTCAGTACAACCTATGTACTGTTTTTTTAATATACACAGCATGTTATCATCTCGAAAAGAAAAGAAAAAAACGGGGGGGGGGGGTTGGTGGTGGTTCACCAACCTGAGCTAGATGATCGGATTTTATGGTATGTTGTCCAAGTGAGATTACAGAAAAATGACAATACCTGCATTGAGTTGAAGTTATCCCAAGGGAGTTTTCCAGTGGCGAGTTCCCATAGTATCACCCCGAAACTGTATAGATCAGACCTAAATGCACATCCAAAGAAGGATTGATATCATTAAAATATTCAGGAATCTGCCTAAAAATGCATGTATCTCATAGTTGACATACTTCTCATTTGAAGGTTCACTTCGAAGAACTTCTGGAGCCATCCATTGAGGCTGCAGGAGAATTTAGGTAGAAAATGATATAAGTCAGCAGAAGTTCAAACAACATAGGTGAATTAAAAGAGCTCTTGCTACCACAGTAAGGAAGAGGTTTGAGTTCAAGCTGATACCGTTCCTTTACCCGTCTTTGTTGCTAGAAACGTTTCATATTTAAGACGTGATAGACCAAAGTCCCCAACCTATTAATAGTTTCCCGGTGAGATTCTCATTTTCCACATACTAAAACCTCTTTAGTAACAGACATTAAGGAGATTGGTGACAAAGAGAAACGATGACAGTCAGATGAACTGAAGCCAGACCTTAACAGTCCAGTTCTTGTCCACAAGAAGATTTGATGACTTCAAGTCTCGATGAACAATAGGTGGGTTATGATGATGAAGATAATTCATACCACGAGCCTGAAAAAGGCAGCAAAAGTGAACATGAGTGTCAACCTAAAAGAATAACCCTGGTAGCTCCAAATATCTGAGATAAATATTATAATACTAACAGAAAGAATTTGATGATCAGCCACACATGTAGGAGAAAAGACTAAAAATGATGCTACTCATGGTAATATCTAATATAACTCCAGTGGAATAGTCGAGGTGCGCGCAAGCTGGCCTGATATATATATAAAGTAACTGGTATTCCAAAGCTAATAGGAACTTACAATGTCTAAAGCCATGTGGATCCGTCGTCTCCATTCTAATTTGGATGAATACTTCTGGTAATAGCCTTAACAAACTTCCCCTGCAATAGTAGGAAAAGGTGAAATGGTTTTATCAGTTTACACACGAAAAAAATTGCTTGATACAGTCACAAAGAATAAAACCAAACAAATTATCACACAGAAGGGGAAAGAGGACGGGTTATTCAGCATAAGAAGGTAGACAATTTACCGTGGCAGGAACTCTGATGACAATGCAGAGGCGTTGAGGTTGAAAAGTTTTTACTGCGACCCATGAAAAGAAGAACATTTGGATGTCGAAGACGTTTCATAAGGACACCTACAAAAAATAAGCATAAAGCCGTATCAAGATGCTTCTGGATTATAGCATAACCTTTACTTGAATTGGAGAGGAAAAAGCATTAAACTTAAGTCTCCATGCACTATATCAGGCAATAACCTTTTCCAATTATATATAGATTGAGTTGTTATGTCGTATAAACTATTTTCTTTTGGCTCTAAATCTATAAATCGGTAAGCATCTGGGTTGGAATAAAAGGAGGAACTCCAAGTGGAAGTTGATCGAAATTAATAGAATACTATAGACAGTGGCAAGCTTAGAATTTTGTCAAGGGTGTTCAAATTTGAAAGAAGTTGAAAAAAAATTCCGACAAGGTGTTCAATATGGTGTTTATACCTCTAAAATGTAATAGTTTAACCTATATTACACTGTAATTTTTTGACTGTTGGTAATTGACACCTTATGACCATGTGGCTTCGCCACGACTAGTAGATAGATTTTCAGACCAGGGATGTCGATTTATCAATTTTTTGCAGACTAAACCAAGACTCGAGCAAGAGAAAGAACTGGAAGACGATAGCTCTGAGTTCTTTTCCTTGTTTAAGTGCATTATTAAATTAATTTAACCACTTATTTTTTATGTATTCCTCATTGTTGAGAATTTTTATTCAACTAAGTCCTTATTCATATTTGGTTAGATATTTCAAGGATTCTATTGTTTATTGTCTCTAATGAACTGGGAAAGTGGATTTTTTTTTAGACAAACTTAATACTCATCAGTTGGGCAAATACTTTTCCATTGATGACATGCATTAACTGGGATTGATTAAAATAAAAAGTTAATCATTTTCAAGAAATACAGTGGCAACAGTGTAAGAAGAGCATAAAAAAAGCTCCGTTCTACTGCTCAGTGAGTATAATCAGCTTTGTCCTTCTCTTCAACAATTCAAGGCATATAATTTGTAGCAAAAATTGTTGGTACGTGACCTGTTCACTGCATCTAAGACCTCCATTAAAGGCTACAGCAATTTTATGGCGGGCTTTCTAGGAAATTAACTGAAAACCGTGATTATGATGGCGCCATATTAGCTTAAAAGTTCTATGGGAAAACACAATATTTAATCAGGAGAAAGAAAAGCAAAACATTTCACGACAAATTTATGAACAAGGAAAGATCTGACCTCCTGTTTGAAGGAATTTATATCACTTCATCAGAATATTCTTCCTTGGAAAATACCTTAACAGCGACATCCTGCACAGCAAAGACATCATTATGTTACAAAGGAGAACCAGCAAAGTCACACTTTCCTGGATTTTCCCTCTAGAAAAAAGCTAGCAGATCCAGATTACAAATGTTGATTAGAAAGAGAGTGTGAGGAACCTCATGTAATATACAACACAAATACTGGCTTATAGAAATTTTAGACTTTGACTCCGTATGATAGGGCCAAGAAGCCAGAATTAGCCATTGTGGTACCACGCTATAAGCATAAGCTCCCAGCGTAAATGGTAACATACAAATGTATATTCGAACAAATGATATGTTCACGATGACATCTAATGAACATTGTAGCATGTTTGGAAATAATTGACAAATAATTGCTTAGAGCATAGTTTCTCCAGAAAGTTTAATAAAAGAAGGGGCAAAGAACTCGTGGTAAAAAAAATTAATAATAAGAGAAGAAAAAGAACATACAGATCCATACCACATCCCGTGATAAACAGTTCCACAAGAACCTACAGAAACACAGATAAAAAGAAAAGTGAGAATGAAGAAGTAAAAGAAAAGTGAAAATGAAGAAGTAAAAGAAAAGGTGATGGTAAAAACTTTCAAATGCAGCAGTTTCGGAAAGAGATATACAAAGGTTTAAGTGCAATTGACTACTAACTTCTGATTATTGGTCAAAACAGAAGCATCTATAATGGCTGGAAAGAGAAAATGAAAGTAAAATACATCCTTGTCTGATTCCGAAGATTCTACGATCAAGTTTGGAATAACTAATAGACTTGTCTTTGACAGTTTAACCTGTAAAAGGAATTTCACATACCTTCTCCAATATGTTCTCCAATTGTTAAGTCCTCCCACAAGATTTCGTAATCTGGCAGTCAGTATCCGTGTCGATCTTATTAACAGCATTACTGCTGGTGCTTCCACAGCTACTAGTACTGCTAATAAATTGATTGTCCGGGTTTAATGCATTATAACTGTTACTGTGATTAAACTCATTGTCTTGGTCATTGTTTAGCCAAGGCCGTCCAGACCGTGTAGTCCTTGCCTCTGACGCTTTTCGCTCGTTGCCTTTCCATGGCCATGGTAAGTTCTTCTTTGCGATCCATGCCTCTGCCTTCGAGGTGATAGTCCTATAAATCCCTTTTTTTCCCTCACTCTCATCCCCAGAGGGTTTCCCCAGGGATTGCTCCTCTTTTGCAAGATTAGAAAATAATCCAAATGGAGACGGGTGAACATCTCCCCTAGGCATACTAGCTCCAGTGGAGTTTGCGTCCTCCCTGTTATCTGAGAAAGCAGCCTCGGAAAATGCATGGTTAGAGTAATGACTATCTCCACTTCCACCTTCACGAACCACGCTGCTCTCTCCTGTCTTTATTTTTGACTTAACCTTGTTGCTCACCTTTGAGGCCTGTTATGAGGTTTCGTCATGTCAGCATATGCGCATCCTTATATACAGACAGTAAAGATAACCAAAAGAAAGCAAAATAAAACCAGGCAACTACCCAAAACAAAGACCGTACTAACCAAATTAGATATTTTGGAGGCAATGGCTACTTGCAGAGGCTGATCGGAATCAAGTCCAAGTTGGGAAGAAGCAAGGCTTCTGGCTCTAAATCCTGCATCAGCATCCAACTGCTTCACTCCCATCGATTCAAGCCCTGTTTCTTGGAAAGGCCTCACATCACTTGTTACAGAAATAACACCGACGAAAGTACCATCATCGTCATAAAAAGGGGTAGTGGTGGCAATGACTAGGAAACTATCCCCTCGCTTATTCTTAACTGGAAACAGTCCAGACCAACACTCACCCCTTTTCATCACGAGGTGTACAATGTTATTAGCATCAGCATAATCCTGAGCATATGCTAAGAGCTGAACGGGATCTTGTCCAAGAGCTTCTTCAGCAGAATAACCATATAGTTGTTCAGCAGTTCGATTCCTGTGCAACAATGGCTCAAATCACACTCCTATACTAATAAAAGTGAGAAAACGTGACAAACACCAATCAAAGTCTAACAATGGCTCAAATCACACTCCCCCAAAGCTCTGAGAAGAACCAATAGGATGTATCTATGACTAATTTACTGACACCCCAATATATATCTGTGCCTATATAGCCATACACAAATCAATATCTGCAAACTTGAAGTGCATTTCTTGCTGAAAATGAAGAAAAAGGTCACCCTTTGAGCTCAAGAAGCTACCTTTTGCGGCCCCTAACAGCTAGATTCCTCAAATCACTTCCTGTAGATGGCTGTCAAAGGTTAACGGCGCAATAGATCAAAGTACTTATGTTGGCCCATAATATGTCACAACCATGAGAAGCCTTAAACGTTGAACCTACATAAGTGATTCATGCTATATAACCTGGACAAATGCCAGAGTTTTCCAGAATTCTTGGAATGGATCCACATTATAGGAATCAGTGATGTCATGCACTTTCTATAGAGACCATATGCCTTGGAGAGGTGAAAATGTCTTAACATTAGTTCCAATTTTGATGACCTCAGGCATCTCATGGCTCCGAGACTGAATGTATTGTACAACGAGCCTAGATATCTGAATTTTAGGCACTCTAATCTCACCTCAACTTGACTCTTCTTATGCCGACTAAACTTGCAATACATACATTCAGTCTTACTTCTACTTATCCGAAAACATTTACTCTCTAGTGCTTCTCCATAGTTCAAACTTTGGGTTCACACTATTGTTGGTTTGTCAATTAGCACAATAATGTCAGAAAATAATCGGACCTCATCTTGTATTGTATTGGCTAGCTCATCCATTGCTACGGTAAACAAATACAGGGTTCAATGCTGATCCTTGGTGTAAATCCATTGTTATGGGAAACTCCTTTGTACCTCTTACTACTGTTTTTACGTCAGTGGCGGCTCGTTCATACATGTCTTTTATGGCATTTATATATTTAACAATATTTCCTTTCTTCTCCAATACCCACTAAACAAGTTAAACCAGGTGAAGCGTAATAAGGAAAAATGGAGAGACTATTTTGATTAATTGATTCAACTCAAGATCTACATACATCTGCATACGAGTAAAGAGTGCCATGAAAAATATGAAGTTTAGAAAAGCATGTGGTCCAGATAGTATCCTCACATAGGTTTGGAAATGTCTTGGTGAGATTGAGTGGGATGGCTTACCAAGCTATTTAATGTTATATTAAGAAGTGGCTCGATGAGTGGAGAAGGATTATCCTGATTTCAGTTTCTAAGAACAAAGGAGATATCCAAAGTTGTGCCAACTATCGTGGCACTAAAGAAAAAATTCAATTTAAAATATGAGATAAACTATCTAAGCGCTTGACGCTGCTGACACAAATGGCAGTGCACAATCATCCAAAATTTCTGCTAAAACAAGAAACTTGAAGCTTGACTAATGTCAGAGTTCTCCAGAATTTTTGGAATGGATACAATATAGGTTTCAGTGAAGTGATGTCACGTACCCTCAAATGCACTTTCTAGACAANAGGTGAACATCTCCCCTAGGCATACTAGCTCCAGTGGAGTTTGCGTCCTCCCTGTTATCTGAGAAAGCAGCCTCGGAAAATGCATGGTTAGAGTAATGACTATCTCCACTTCCACCTTCACGAACCACGCTGCTCTCTCCTGTCTTTATTTTTGACTTAACCTTGTTGCTCACCTTTGAGGCCTGTTATGAGGTTTCGTCATGTAAGCATATGCGCATCCTTATATACAGACAGTAAAGATAACCAAAAGAAAGCAAAATAAAACCAGGCAACTATCCAAAACAAAGACCGTACTAACCAAATTAGATATTTTGGAGGCAATGGCTACTTGCAGAGGCTGATCGGGATGAAGTCCAAGTTGGGAAGAAGCAAGGCTTCTGGCTCTAAATCCTGCATCAGCATCCAACTGCTTCACTCCCATCGATTCAAGCCCTGTTTCTTGGAAAGGCCTCACATCACTTGTTACAGAAATAACACCGACGAAAGTACCATCATCGTCATAAAAAGGGGTAGTGGTAGCAATGACTAGGAATCTATCCCCTCGCTTATTCTTAACTGGAAACAGTCCAGACCAACACTCACCCCTTTTCATCACTAGGTGTACAATGTTATTAGCATCAGCATAATCCTGAGCATATGCTAAGAGCTGAACGGGATCTTGTCCAAGAGCTTCTTCAGTAGAATAACCATACAGTTGTTCAGCAGTTCGATTCCTGTGCAACAATTGCTCAAATCACACTCCTACACTAATAAAAGTGAGAAAACATGACAAACACCAATCAAAGTCTAACAATGGCTCAAATTACACTCCTATAGTAATAACATGAACAAATGTGACAAACACCAACATAGTCTAACTAAAAAGCAAACTCGGATAATTACAGACACAAACTCAATCTATCCCACCCACTTATTTTCTCTCCCAAGTCCGAATGAACAAAAGGAAAAATGAGAAGGCAAAAGATAGGAAGTCTATTTCAATGAATCACCAGTAAATTGTACGACGGTTGACATCAAATATATGCAATGATTGTCCCATTGAATCTAATATATTCAAATAGTGTTTATCAGTAAACTTCACTGTGGCATGTCCACCACCATTACTGCTCTCTCCCTCATCTTTACTACTATTCGCTCTTTGCAATGGTGACGAATGCCGAAAAGATGTTGACCCCCTTTTCCAGACAGCCACAGCACCGCCATCAAAGCCACCACCAGCACTAAAACGAGGAGCTGTTGTGGGGAGATAGAATGGGACCTTTGTCTCCGTGATCTGTGATCATCAGAAATCGTGAGCTTAGACATCTCCTGCTTCAATTGGGCATGACCTGCCTCCAGTTCTTGGATCTTCTTTAGCAGTTCCTCAGCTGGTGATGTTGGTCCTTGAGCTGATACTGTTGTATTATCCATTTCAATCCAATATTCAAGATTGATCAAACCCCACCTCAATTCAACCAGTTTGACTTTCCTTCCCCCAAAGCTCTGAGAAGAACCAATAGGATGTATCTATGACTAATTTACTGACACCCCAATATATATCTGTGCCTATATAGCCATACACAAATCAATATCTGCAAACTTGAAGTGCATTTCTTGCTGACAATGAAGAAAAAGGTCACCCTTTGAGTTAAGAAGCGACCTTTTCGGCCCCTAACAGCTAGATTCCTCAAATCATTTCCTGTAGATAGGCTGTCAAAGGTTAACGACGCAATAGATCAAAGTACTTATGTTGGCCCATAATATGTCACAACCATGAGAAGCCTTAAATGTTGAACCTACATAAGTGATTCATGCTATATAACCTGGACAAATGCCAGAGTTTTCCAGAATTCTTGGAATGGATCCACATTATAGGAATCAGTGAAGTGATGTCATGCACTTTCTATAGAGACCACATGCCTTGGAGAGGTGAAAATGTCTTAACATTAGTTCCAATTTTGATGACCTCAGGCATCTCATGGCTCCGAGACATTGGAGGGTCAAATTAATGACTAGAAAATTGGCCTCATCTACAGCTATTGTACAACGAGCCTAGATATCTGAATTTTAGGCACTCTAATCTCACCTCAACTTGACTCTTCTTATGCCGACTAAACTTGCAATGCATACATTCAGTCTTACTTCTACTTATCCGAAAACATTTATACTCTCTAGTGCTTCTCCATAGTTCAAACTTTTGGTTCACACCATTGTTGGTTTGTCAATTAGCACAATAATGTCAGAAAATAATCGGACCTCAACTTGTATTGTATTGGCTAGCTCATCCATTGCTACGGTAAACAAATACAGGGTTCAATGCTGATCCTTGGTGTAAATCCACTGTTATGGGAAACTCCTTTGTACCTCTTACAGTCTTACTACTGTTTTTACGTCAGTGACGGCTCGTTCATACATGTCTTTTATGGCATTTATATATTTAACAATATTTCCTTTCTTCTCCAATACCCACTAAACGAGTTAAACCAGGTGAAGCGTAATAAGGAAAAATGGAGAGACTATTTTGATTAATTGATTCAACTCAAGATCTACATACATCTGCATACGAGTAAAGAGTGCCATGAAAAATATGAAGTTTAGAAAAGCATGTGGTCCAGATAGTATCCTCACATAGGTTTGGAAATGTCTTGGTGAGATTGAGTGGGATGGCTTACCAAGCTATTTAGTGTTATATTAAGAAGTGGCTCGATGAGCGGAGAAGGACTATCCTGATTTCAGTTTCTACGAACAAAGGAGATATCCAAAGTTGTGCCAACTATCGTGGCACTAAAGAAAAAATTCAATTTAAAATATGAAATAAACTATCCAAGCGCTTGACGCAGCTGACACAAATGGCAGTGCACAATCATCAAAAATTTCTGCTAAAACAAGAAACTTGAAGCTTGACTAATGTCAGAGTTCTCCAGAATTTTTGGAATGGATACAATATAGGTTTCAGTGAAGTGATGTCACGTACCCTCAAATGCACTTTCTAGACAATGACTAAAAATTGGCCTCATCTGCAGCTATTGTACACCCAAGGGGTTGAATTTGATCTATCTGGATATTTCTTTTTAATAAGATGTACATAATTTGCTGCTTGTAGACAGTCGATGTGGTAAACTTTAACATTCTCTGAGTTTCTGCAATTAGCAGCGATTGTACCAGAAAACTGAATTTAAGGTTGAGGTAAGCCATTTTCATGTTCTTGATGACTCCTGAGTCAGGGAATTTCCATAAATGGGGCCTTTTATAAAACTAGTACACTACTATAAGTTATTTTTAAAGTCTGTCCACCTAAGTATAGTGGACTAAATTTTCTAATTTATCCATAGAAATGAAAGTCCGTCCAACTACTTTAAAGGAAGAATTTAGGAATAATACATTCCTCTGCATACTTGTTCCAACTGTTGAAAGCTGTGAGAAAAGACTGAAAAATATCACAAACACTATTTATTTAGTGAATTCTTGAAGATAGTTAAGCAAAAAGTTGGTAGAAATATACTGGGGTAAAGAATAATACATAGCAAGTTTGATCAACTAGAGATTTATACTATGTATCAGAATACAAGATAAAAGATGTTCTCGCTCACAGATTTGGAGACAAAGCCCACAGATCCAGGTCTGTAAAGCTTGCACTGAAACTGTTATCAATGGTTCCAGCAGTATCACCAATCTTAAAAGCTCCAGCTTGAATCCATCCGACTGTAGCTTGAAGTCATTGAGCAGAATCATGCTAGATTCATGTAGTCAGTGAATGACGAGTACCAACTCGACTCCAATAAAAGGCAGCTGCTTTTTCTCTATCAGATTTCCTTGCAATAAAAGCAACCTTAACATTTGCCTCTGAACTTAGGATCCGACAACACAAGCAGCTCGTGAGCTCTCACTGACTAACTTTCACGTGACAGACATAAAATCTTTAAGAGTTGGCACAGTGCATCTGCTAGCAATCTGACGATGAAACTCAAGCACAAGCGCGCTTTTTGTATTTACTGTTCCTTATGGATGATATCTCCTGCTAGTGCTGCCTGAGCCTGAATAGCATACAGCTTCTGTAGATCATTAAGTTTCTCCATCAATTTTAGGAAAGACGGGCGAGATTGTGGCTCACTGAGTTGGACAAAACAATTAAATTGCATATCAGCTTAAATCAAAAGATGAGTAAAATTAATGTGATTCAATGCAAAATGATTGCCAGGGCTAGCAGCAGAGGTACATGGCCCTAAGGGGGTTCAATTGAATCTCCTTCGATGAAAAATTATAGTGCGCAAATAAGGTAAAACAACTGCATAAGCAAACCATTAGAGAAGAAGTAAAGGTGGCTCAAAAATTGCTCTAAGTCATAGGTTCGAATTCCAGGTACAGCATTCTTGCATTTTTTTAAATTCATTTTAAGAATTCCCGGATCCGCCACATGCCAAAGCAGATGCTTTTCCATTGCAGTGAAAATGCAGAAGTGATGGGATTGGTTTATTAAAAATTTATTCAGAGAATCAAATTCAGCCAGTAATACTTTTCGTCACTTGTAAATGAAATGCACTGAACTCGAACCTCCTTTTCCTAAAATATCCATTTTTAAACATTATTAAAACCTTCAATGTTCCAAACTAAAATAATATCATGCAAGAGGCTATCCAGGTTATATATTGTCCATTGATGTCTCTTTTAATTTGATTAGCAAAGACGATATTGATTGTGTTCTGATGTCATCTCAGCCTGGTTTGCTGAGGAGGACTTTCTTACAACTTCAGGACAAATTTGAATGTCAATGCAATATGCCTTGGTAGTTTCAAATAATAATTAGACTAATTCATAATCTTAAGCATATATATAATTGTAATCCTCATAAGGCTATTTGCATCAGCAAAACAAGTTATGATGGCAGAAAGAACTAAGATGCAAAACCTATGCCAGCAGCTCTCAATAATACTAGCCCACTGCAGATGAACATACTTTGGGATATCTAGCCGCTGATTCATGAATCCTACAGCTCCAATCACCTGCGATCAACTCCAAAAAGTTGTTCTTTATATACTACTGTATGAAGTAAAATAACCCACTTCAATCTTTTAATTTCTTTTGCATGAAGAGTAGGGGGTTCTTCACCGACCTGAGCTAGATAACGGAATTTAATGTAGTCCAACTGAGAGGAAGCTGAAAATACCTGCATTGGATTGAGGTTATCCCAAGGGATTTTTCCAGTGGCAAGTTCCCACAGTATCACTCCAAAACTGTATATATCAGACCTAAATGCACATCCAAAGAAGGATCGTCAGTAAAATATTCAAGAATCTTCATAAAAACTGACATATTCATACTTGGCATACTTCTCATCTGAAGGTTCACTACGAAGAACTTCTGGGGCCATCCATTGAGGCTGCGAGAGAATTAAGGTAGAAAGTCAGATGGTCATTTGAAGATGACACACCACAGGTAAACTAAACTAGCTCATATGATACAGTAAGAAGGAGAATTCCTGAGTTCAAGCTGAATACCGTTCCTTTACCCGTTTTTGTTGCTAGATATGTTTCATGCTTAAGACGTGACAGACCAAAGTCCCCAACCTATTGATATTTGCAGGGTGAGAACTTATTCAACATATTAAAACCTCTTTAGTAATAGACAAAGAGGAGATTAGCAAATGAAAAAGAAAAAATGACAATCAGATGAACTGAAGTCAAACCTTAACAGTCCAGTTCTTGTCCACAAGAAGATTTGAAGACTTCAAGTCACGATGAACTATAGGTGGGTTGAGATGATGCAGATAATTCATGCCACGGGCCTGAAAAAAGCAGGAAAAAGAAACATGATAGTTAACCTAAAAGAATAACCCTGGTAGCTCCAAATATAAATATTATAATACTAATAGCAAGAATTTGATGATCAGCCAACACATAAAGGAAAAGGATATGGGCAAATCCAGTGAAAATAATGGATGCTACTCTTGGTATATTTAATATAACCGGGAATACAAAACTCATAGGAACTTACTATGTCTAAAGCCATGTGGATCCGTCGTCTCCATTCTAATTTGGATGAATTCCTCTGTAACAGCCTGAACAAACTTCCCCTACAACAATGGAAAAGGTGAAATAGTTTATCAGCTATACACGAACAAGACTGATGCAGTCACAAGGAATAGGAGCAAAACAAATTGAACGGGTTATTCAGCATGAAGAAGGAAGATATTTACCGTGGCAGGAACTCTGTGACAATGCAGAGGCGGGTCCCTAGGCCCCATTGCTGGAAAGGCTCGGCTTCAAAACCGTACGTGGAGCTTCCGCCTCATACGGCTCCTCTAGGGATGGAGGTAGGCCCAGCCCAGGCTTGTGCGGTTAAGGTTGTTGTACACGACCTCATAAGAAAAGAATGAAAAAAACGATGTTTCCAGCTTCTGGTCTTTGACATAAAGAAATAAGTTCAGGTGAAGTTACTGCACCCATGAATAGAAGAATATTTGGATGTCGAAGTAGTTTCATAAGAGACACCTTCAAAAAGAGTAGGCAAAAGGCCTGTCAGGGATGCTTCTGGATCAAGCATAATGTAACTAACCATTTTCCATTAGAAAGGAAAAACATTAAGCTTAATTATTTCCAAGACATACTATGGATGAGTCCTTTCATTGTAGGACTATTTTCCTTCAGCAACTAATCGGCTAATATAAAATCAAATAGCATTTGGTTTGGAAAATAAGAAGAAGGACTCCAAGAGGATGTTGATCAAAATTATTAGAATACAAAAGATAGATTCACAACCATGGATGTCTGATATCCGATTCTCCAGATAAACCAAGGCATCAGGACAGAAAGCTCCCAATCCTTATACCTTGATCAAGTGCGTTGGGCTTTAGAAGTGACGAAGAGCATAAAGGGCAGGTGGTGAAGGACTTTGATTCACTATTAGTATTTGATAAATAATTTTACCACTTATATATGTTTTTCTCTTGCTCAGAATTTTTATTTTAACTAGTAACATAATTGTGACAGTGAACTGGGAAAATGGTATTTTGTTTTAGACACATTTAGTTCCCATCATTTGCAGATACCTCTTCGCAGTGGTCATGTGTAAACTGGGATTGATTACACAACAAAATTCAAATTTTCCAGAAATCACAGAGTCGAAGAGCAAAAAAGGCTCTGCTTAGTGCTCATTATCTTCTAGCTTCGTCTTTCTCTTCAAACAATCCAAAGCATAGAATTAGTGGACAATACATTGCCAGTGAGTTTGGACCTTGGTTCGCTGCATCCAAGACTTCTTTAAAGTCTACATCAATTTTATGACAACTTCTATGAAAGGAGAGACCATCATTACGACTGCATATAGGTTAAAATTTTATGGAAAATTTCACTCAGAAAAAGGCAAAAGCATTTCAATATTTATGAGAAAGACAGACCTCCTGTTTGAAGGAATATATCACTTCTTCAGAATACTCTTGCTTTGCAAATACTTTAACAGCAACATCCTGCACAACAACAACATCATTACGTTACAAAGGAGAACCAGCAAAACAACCCTTTTAGAAAAATAGCTAGTAAATCAAGATTTCAAGTTTAGAAAGAAAGTAAGAGATGCCTCATATAAAATACAACAAAAATACTTGCTTACAGTTTGATGTGATAAAAGATTTGCTGGCTTACAGCAATTTTAAACTTTGACGCCATCCATATGGCGGGACCAAGAAGCCAGATTGTGTTTCAGGCTATAAGCATAAGCTCCCAGAATAAACGATAACTTACAAATATATATTTGAACAATATGTTATACGATGACGTCTAATCAACTTTGTAGTATGTTTAATTCACAAATAAATGCTTAGAACATTCTGTCTCCAGGAAGATTAGTGAACGGATGAGGCAAAGAACTCCTGGCAAAAAATAATAATAATAATAATAATAATAAAAGAAGAGGCAAAGAACATACTGATCCATACCACAGCGCATGATAAACTTTTCCACAAGAACCTAGAGAAACACAGATAAAAGAAATGTGAGAATGCAGAGAAAAAGAAAAAGGTGATGGTAAGAACTGCAAATACACAAGAATATCATAGCTTTAAAGCTGGTAAGGATTGCTCGTTGCAAAATAAATGTATTAGCTTCGGGAAGAGATATACAATATTTAAGTGCAATTGACTACTAAATTCTGATTATTCTGCACAACAGAAGCATCTACAGTGGCTGGAAAACAGAAAATGAAAGCAAACTACATCCTTGTCTGATACCAAAAGATTCTATGATCAAGTTTGGAATAATTGACAGACTTGTTTTTGACAATTTCACTGATAAAAGGAGTTCCGCACCTTCTCCAATCTGTTCTCTGATTGTTAAGTCCTCCCACAAGATTTCATAATCCAGGTGACCAGTATCTACATCCACCTTACTAAGAGCGCTACTGCTGGTGCTTCTACAGCTGCTAGCACTGCTTGTGGTGTTGACACTAAATGAAGACGACCAGGATCCAGAAGCTTCATAGTTTGTTGTCCGGCTAGTACCAATAAACTGATTATTTGGTTTTGGTGCATCATAACTGTTACTGTGACTCAACTCATTGTCTTGGTCATTGATTAGCCAAGGCCATACAAATCGTGTAGTCTTTGCCTCTGACGCTTCTCGCTCGTTGCCTTTCCAGGGCCATGATAAGCTTTTCTTTGCCATCCACGCCTCTGCCTTAGAGGTGATAATCTTTGAAATTCCTTGTTTTCCCTCACTCTCATCCCCATAATCACTTGAGGTTTTCCCTGGGGAGTGCTCCTCTTTTGCAAGACTAGAGAATATCCCAACTGGAGAAGGGTGAACATCTCCCATAGATGTGCTGCCTCCACTTGAATTTGCATCCTTCCTGTGATCTGGGAGAGCAGCATCAGAAATGTATGGTCAGAATGATGACTATCTCCACTTCCACCTTCACGAAGCACGCTGCTATCTCCTGTCTTTATTTTTGGCTTAACCTTGTTGCTCACCTTTGAGGCCTATTATGAGGTTTCGACATGTCAGCTTATGCCACCATTGTATACAGAGAGTAAAGAAAACCAAAAAAACAAAAGAAAACTAGGCAACTACCCAGACAAAGACAGTACTAACCAAATTAGATATTTTAGAGGCAATGGTAACTTGCAGGGGCTGTTGGGGATCAAGTACAAATTTGGAAGAAGCAAGGGTCCTGGCTCCAACTGCTCTGAATCTCGTATCAGCTTCCAACGGCTTCACGCCGATTGATGCAACCCCTATTTCTTGAAAAGGCCTCACATCACTCGATACAGAGATAATACCGACGAAAATACCATCATCGTCATAAAAAGGGGTACTGGTAGCAACGACTACAAACCTATCCCCTTTCTTAGTCTTAACTGGAAACTGTCCAGTCCAAATCTCACCCCTTTTCACTTGGCGAACAATGTGATCAGCATCACCATAATCCCGAGCATCTGTTAGGAGCTCAATAGGATTTCGTCCAAGAGCTTCTGCAGCAGAATAACCATACAGTTGTTCAGCAGTTCGATTCCTGTACAACAACAGCTCAAATAACACTTCTATGTTAATAAAATTGAACAAACGTGACAAGCACCAATAAGGTCTAACTAAGACCAAATAAAATGTTCTATCTATCTGTACAAAGTGTTTAGTGTTCACTGATGCAAGATTTTACTAGCTAACTGAAAAGCAAACTCAGATAGTTAAAAACACAAGCTCAATCTCTTCCACTCACTTCTTTTCTCTCCCAAGTCCAGATGAAAAAAAGGAAAAAAGAGAAGGCAAAAAGATAGGAAGTCTGTTTCAATTACTCACCAGTAAATTATAAGACAGTTGACATCAAATATATGCACTGATTGTCCCATTGACTGTAATATATTTAGTAGTGTTTATCAGTAAACTTCACTGCAGCAGCGCCTCTACTGTTACTGTTGTCTTCCACCCCTATATTACTACTCTCTCTTTGTGATAATGAAGCATGCTGGAAAGAGGTTGACCCCCTTTTCCAGACAGCCGCAGCACCACAATCAAAGCCACCACCATCCATAAGACGAGGCAGCCGTTGCGGGAAGATTGAACGGGACCTTTGTCTCTGTAATCTGTGATCATCAGAAATCATGAGCTTAGACATCTCCTGCTTCAATTGGCCATGCCCTGCCTCCAGTTCTTGGATCTTCTTTAGCAGCTCCTCAACTGGTGATGTTGGTCCTTGAGCTGATGCTGTTGTCTTATCCATTTTGATCCAAGATTCCAAGATTGATTAAACCCCACTTCAGATTCAGCCAGTTCGACTTTTCTTCCCACAAAGCTCAGAGAAGAACCAATAGGATGGATCTATGACTAATTCCACTGATACCCCACTATATATCTGTGTCTATATAGCCTTTTTCTAAATAACCAACAAATCGCCAAGGTCAGTGATGCAAGGTTTGAAATTCAATGGACAGTGGGCCTCCCCTCTACCCTTATCCAATTAAATCCTAGGCTTTTATCCGTAACGTGCGCCTAAGCCACTAATCACATGTTGGGATGTTACCACTAGACCAAAGACGTGGGGGAGTGTCAATATAGCCATATACAAACAATATCTGCAAATTTGAAGTGCATTTCTTGCTGAAAATGAAGAAAATGGCCACCCTTTCAGTTCAAGACCACCTTTTTCGGCTGTAACAGCTAGCTTCCTCATATCATTTCTTTAGATAATGACTGTCAAAGGTTAATGACGCAATAGATCCAAGTACGTACATTGTCCTTGCATTGGGTGTAATACATAGCAGCCATGAGGAGCCTTAAATCGTGAACCTACATTAGTGATCCTAAATAACCTGAACAACATCAGCTTGCTATGTATGCTATATGGACTCCTTTATGTATATGCAATAGCGGAGTCCATGGGCTCACGGATGGTCAGTTGAACGGCCTTTGCCGGAAAATTATCCCGTATATATTGGTCAAATACGGATTTGTCTATGTTTTTTTTTCTTTGTCACTATTACTTCTTGTATATTTTAAGAATTTAACGAAGAACTCACGTCAATATCATATCAGTTTCAATAAAAACGTGCCAAAGGCAAATCAAAGAACCTTATAACATAAATGGCAGCAGTCACATAGACAGTTAGAATCAAGTGGTGTCATCCAACACAGCTTCGCCTAAGTTTAATTCTGTCAGTGTGTATATGATTTTATTTTATTTTTGAAAAACAACGTGTATATACAGTAGGTGTCATTGTGTCATCCGAAACTGCTTCACCGAAAAAATTGACTCTATAAAAAGTTAAACCTCAAAACTCTATAGTGCCACCTAAGACATCACATTTGCAAATCCTCGCATACGGTACTGATATAAATGGCAGTCCACAATCATCCAAACCTCCGGCTAAAACAAGAAACCTGAAGCTTGACAAATGCCGGAGATTTCCAGAATTCCTGGAATGGATCCATATAGAGTTTAGTAAAGTGATGTCACGTATAATGCACTTTCTAGCAAAACAGCCTTGGAAAGGGTAAAAAGGTCTTAACATAAGTTCCAAATTTGATGATCTCATGCCTCTCATGGTTCAGACTTCAGAGATATTGGGGGTCAAACGAATGACTAGAAAATTGGCCTCATCTGCAGGTATTGTACAACGAGCCTAGTTATCTTAATTGCTTGCATTTTGGAGCCAAAATCAAGTATAGTATCACCTCAACTTCACTCTTGTTATGCCGACTAAACTTGCAATACATACATTCAGTCTTACTTCTACTTATCGAAAAAAACTTACCCTGTAGAGCGTTTACCCATAGCTCAAACTTTTGATTTACATCCATAACTAACATAAACAGGTTCGGGCTCAATGCCGATCCCTGGTGTAAACTCTTAATTATGGGAAACTCCTTTATATAGCTTACTATTGTTCTCATGCTAGTCACGGCTCCTTATACATGTCCTTTATGGCATTTTATACATATATATTAAACGAGGTGAAGTGAATTAAAGAAGATTCGCAACAAGTGTTGTCGGGAGATAATGAGATCAAAGAGAGATAGAGAGGCTATTTTGATCAATTATTCACTTGTGTATCAAGCCTCACCTCCTGAATTGAGTTACGTCATTGAACTAACTTGCACTCCAAGTATTCTGTTTTAGTCCAATTCAACCCGAAACCTTTAGACTCAATCTAAAATACGAAATAAATACTTACCTACAACTCCGGACCTAAAAATTCTCACCGCTTGTACTAATCTCCGCGTACGCCACTGACATAAACGGCAATCCACAATCATCCAAAGTTTCTGCTAAAACTAGAAAATTAGAAGCTTGACTAATGTAAGAGTTTTCCAGAATTTTTGGAATAAATTCAATATAGGATTCAGTAAAGTGATGTCACTTACCTCATTTTCTCTGCAATCAATGACTAGAAAATTGGCTTCATCTGCAGAACTTTGCTGTTGTACACAAACAGCAGAAATTGGGCATTTTTTAAATAAAACAATAATTTGAAGTCTGCCCTTCATTGTACATCATATAAATTTGGAACGAGCCTATTAAAAGGAAATTATTTGAATGACCCTTACACAAGTCGAGAAATTATCCAAAAATTAAAGGAATAGTAAAAAAGAAAATTCATGCAATTACTCTAAAGTCGAAATTTAGTTAACTAAATTAACGGGGACAAATTTTAAAGAGTGGCTGTAAAAAAAGAATCATACAGTATAAATAAGACAGAATTACACATAAATATAATTCACACACATTTTGAATTAATTTTCTTTATTTTACATGAAAAATAGTAGGTTTAATACTAAAATAGAGACAAGCTGCAAATTTAGCTCACACTAAATTGTTTAAATTTAGATGGATTAATTATACATAAGGATATTTTATCTATGGTATAATTGCAGAAAACTCATCGCACTAATTTTGTAATCGCATACAAAAGAAAATTATTTTTTAACTAAATTCGGTAAATAATTCTCTCTCTATATTTTCATGCTTTCTATCTATAATAAAAGATTGCTTGTTTGTTTAACTTGGAAATTACACAAATTAGAAAGAAATAAAAAGTAAATGAGAAAAATGGTTATAAGTTGAACGAGTCTGATTATGATACATTGTTTAGGCCAAAACGACTCGTTTTTTGCCTATGAGATTGCAGCATAATGTGCTGGAATTTCATAATGTACTGGGGTTCCAACATAATATGCTGGAAGTTTATACGTGGAGCTCCATAATCCAGCATATTATGCTGAAACTTTCCGTAAATATGCTGGAAGTTTATACGCAGGAGCTCCATAATCCAGCAAAATAGTAGCTATTTTTTAATAACTTTACAAACACTGGCTAATTTTTAATTTTTACTCCAAAAACTGGCTAGCCTGTACTATTATCACTAATTTAAGTTGTCTATTGACACTCTATTTTTAGAAAGAAGAAGGCCAGAAAAGATCATAGAGTTGAAAAGACATGAGTTTTTGGAGTGGGTTGTTACATTTCCTATTGTAATAGGAAAGTGACGTATTTCCATCAATGTCTCAATATGAAAATTTTAGTCAATATAAGAATTCTAGTGAACCAATCTCCCAAAATTCTTGGAAAGTTTCCATCACAGGAAACTAACAGCTGCTCGTTGTCATTAAATATGGAAATAAAATCATTTGTTCAATTATTAAGAGTTAACTTATTTACAATGATAATGTAAAAATATGTTACATTATCGTAGTTTACCCATAACAAGCCGTAACAAATTGCTTACCTGTTTTTTTCAGGTTACGAACTCGCGCTTAAGATAGACAAGTTTTACCGATAATTAGCTTTTAAAAACATGATAGTGTACAAGATTTTTCTCATTGACAGTGTATACAACAAAAACATACTCAGTGTAATCCCATAAGCAGAGTCCGCGAAGGTTGTTGTATATGCAGACCTTACCTCTACCATGTTCAGGTAAGAAGTTGTTTCCTGATAGACCCTCGACTCAGGCTGACTGTGTATATAAGTAAAACTGTAATTAGTATATGCAAAGGTGGAGCCAGGATTTGAATCTTATGGGTTCGGAATTGTAATCCTTTTAAGTTCCTGGGTTTTAAATTAACAAGTTGCGCATATTCAATGAATTTCTTAAGACAAATACATGGTTTGAACAAAAGTTACTGGGTTCGGCCGAACCCGCATCCGCATCCCGGCACTCTTCTTATTGACCAATATTTGAAAACAAATCTTGTGCAATAAGTAGACAACACAATTACTCAATAAGCAAGGTAAAGCAATGAATGTTTTATTTCTTTTCAGATGCAGGAAATGAAGCAAACTCTTCGTGTGAAACTAAAAGAGTTGTCTCTTATAACAACTTACAAAAATGCTTAGCAAGTTCTTAGGAGTGCAAAATACTAACATTAAACATGAAGAATGATCACAAGTGGCTAACAGAACACTTTTAGATAAAATGCTCGATAGGAAGCAGGCGACTTTCTGCATATTGCTATTGAGAGCGTCTTCACTTGGTGTAGAGAACATCTTCCCATGGGTGGCGGTATAGAGGCTGTTTCAATCTCTTCTGATCAAATGTGTGCCTGAAATTCAAAAAAGGTATGTTGATCTTTAACGAACTAAATTTCTGTTTAACGTAGACGAATAGTTAACAGAAGTGCAGCGTTTGAAGCATCAGCCAACTTACCCGATAAGACCAATAGAACGTGCCAGCACGAACAGCCCATTCAGGTAGCCGATCTCTACTATTTCATCGATTTCTGGTTTGGTGAACATTCCACTTCCAGCAAGGAGATCCAAGAAGAGGGAACCAATGGCGCCATCAACGTTGAGGACTAGGTTGTTTGCCTTTGAGAGTGTGTAGGTTTCTACCTGAACCGCGTATTCCATGTACTTAACAGAAGGGAAATTTTCCCTCGCATAAAGCTGCAGGAGTTCCACTCTTTTATCTCTGTTGTCACCTCTCTTGATCCTATCACACAAGAAGTAGATGCAATGCATGAGATGCATTCAAAGATTCACACGAGTGCCCAGTGGTGGAGCCACCTTAGGCTAAGGGGTCGCAATTAACACCCCCTTGCTGAGAAACTACACTGTATAACTAGGTCAAAATTTTGTATGTATGTATATATATTATACGATAAATCCCTTTAACTCCTGTGTATTTATTTTATATATTTTGACACCCCTTACTGAAATTCCTGGCTCCGCCTGACCATGAAATGCTACAATTTCAACACCATTTAGCTTCTCCAACTACCATTTGAGGGAGCAAATCTACGATATAAACTGTTGCTTCTACTAAATACGCTTAATTTCAAGAATGTATTACAAGAAATGCTACCTGTGGCCGATTCCAGGCACTCTGATGCCCTTCTTCTTCATACTTTCGACGAACTCATATGGTGTAAGACCCTGCAAACACAGCATTGCAAAAAGCTTATTAATCCCAACGCTCAAGGTAGCAGCAGGAACTGCTTCTACTCCAATAATAGCTTAGATTGTAAGGACTCACCCTGTCATAAGCATCCTTGAAGTATCGGGCAGCATCATCGACAGCACCACCAAATCGGGGACCGATAGTCAACAACCCTGTTACAGAAACACATTATTCCAATTCCTTGAATGATAAACCCATAAAATAACTACATTAATAACAAATTATAACATACCGGAAACAAGACATGACACCAAGTCTTTTCCAGCCCTAGCAGTTACAATGGAGTTGTGAGCACCAGAGACACAGGGACCGTGGTCGGCACACAACAGAATGCAAATCTGCCAAGAACCAACCGCAAGAAAACAGATGTTTAGAAACAGAAGGACGTGGGGACAGAACATGAAGTCGAATATAAGCAAATATTATGACTTAATCAAAGAACAATAAAAATGCAATCACAACTAACTTACCTCAATAAAACGTGCACAATAACGGGGGAGACTGCGTTTGAACCACAACAGAGAAATGACATCACCAACACCTAATCCTTGCTCCACAATAGATGACATGGGTACGCCAGCATAGCATGGCTCTTCACCTATAAATAGAAATGGAAGACAAAATCATCATTGGTTCTGACTCTTACTTAGCAAGAAAAAGGCAAAATAATCAATAACAAAATGTAGTCAATTCAGTCCATACCTCTATCATCAGATATGGTGGAAATAATATGAGTTGGGGCCCGAACTTTCCCGCTCTTAATTGCTGTGTTGAGATCCTCAGGAATTTGTGGAGGCGTTATTTCCTTTACAGGAGTTGTTTTGCCATCCGAGACCTATCAAACGATGAGGTGTTCTATTAAAACTAATACCAAGTAGAAGAATTATTCTTGACTGTGCTCAGTATCAAGAGACTCACCAGCTGTTCAAATGCTTCTTTGATTGCTCCTTCAAAAGCTTCATATGAGGTGGGGACCACGGCTCCAGCATCTTTCAGTGCTTGATTCTTTGCTTGTGCAGACTCCATTTCACCACCGCTCTTTGCCCCCTATGAAGAGATGTCAAGAAAAGTTTAGATTTGACGTGTGAGTAGACAGACATTTTATCTGCATTTTACGAGAAACGAGGGAATAAGGTGAAATAGCTCACCGCATGTCCAAACTGTACTTCCGATTTGAAGAGTGTAGCACAAGTTCCGCTAACCCAGGCAACAACAGGCTTGTTGATTTTTCCCTGCTTCAGCGCTTCAACTAAGGAGTATTCATCTCGTCCACCAAGTTCCCCAAGTACCACAATCATTTTGATCTAAGATTTCATAAGAAAAAAAAAGATCAAATTGCGAAGGGAAAGGCAAAATGGTTCAACATATAGTTGATCATGCCCTATTAAGGTTCTAGTTATACGAGGATGGTGAGATAAAATGCGACTTGAGTCACAATTTAATGTTTAGAAACAAGCAAAATTACCTGTGGGATATTGTTGAAGCGCAAAACATGATCAGAAAGGGTAGATCCAGGAAAGACATCCCCACCAATTGCAATTCCTGCACAGACCGAAAATTCACTCATATTATATTTCTAAGTATGAATGAATATAAAAGTGTTCTAAAAAGCATAATTCAGGATTTAGAATTCCCAACCTTCATAAACTCCATCGGTCACACGGGCAATTGTGTTGTATAATTCATTAGACATACCACCCTATATATTAAGAGAAAAGTTAGTACTATGAAACCACAAAAAGTTATCTTGCTCTTTTATGATTCCACCTAGAGGAAATAACTTAACCACAGTTGAAAGCTGTGTGAAAAGACGGAAAGACATCACAAATACTATCTTATTTAATTGAAAATTGTTGATAGTATAGTAAAGAGATGGCATAAATCTACTGGGGGTGAAGGGGATAATGCATCGCGATTTTGACCAACTAGAGATTTCTTCTATGTATCAAAAATACAAGACGAAAGACGTGCTACAATCACTTACAGATTTGGAGACGAAGCCCACAGATCCAGGTCTGTAAAGCTTGCACTGAATAATGTTATCAATTGTTCCAGCAGTATCACCAATCTTAAAAGCTCCAGCTTGAATCCCTCCGACAGTAGCTGGACCAATAACCACCTGAAAAAAGTGCACATATTATAAGTCATTAAGTTTGATAACTTCTGAAATATGAAACTTGTCGATAGGAAGAGTTATTGCCTCCAGGAGAAAAGAACCATGATATATGAGATTAGGTAATGATTAAATAGCAATGGGTGAATTGATACTCATTCTTTTCTCGAGTATCTAACATCAGTCAAGAATAATTAAAAAAAATGTACCTGAAAAAAGAAGAAAAAAATACTATATGCTGATGGACACAACGGGAATGATGTAACTATTAGCATACCTTATTATTTGCCTTTGCATAGCCAATAAGCTGCTTGGTGTCCGACTCAGGAACACCTTCAGCAATAATAGCTACAACTCTGATGGTTGGCTGTTTTAGGGCAGACATGGAGGAAGCAGCAGCACTGCAATTAATGTAGAAGGCAAAGATCAGATATATGAGCACATCTATTGTAGTTTAAGATTTTTTTCAGCGAAAAAAAAAGAAAAAAAAACAGTAGGATGTTTAGTACTACCAACCTTCTGAAAGAGGCAAAGTTTATGAACACATCAGCTGTGGGATGAGCAGCACAGGCAGCTTCAACGCTGTAGAACGGGTTAGAATTGCAAATATAAGCATCAAAATTTATAAGACTCCACAACAAAAGGTCTGTAAAGAAGGCAAAGTTCATTCGTATTCACTATTTTATGTTCTGTTTGGTGGTGTAGATAGCGTAAAATGAAGACTACCCATTTACTGAAGTAGTTCAAACTGAGAAACTAAAGCAACAAGTCTATTGATATGCGCTTATATTGCACAAATTTCAAATGATATGAAGAGGAACGAAAAGTTGGAAAGTCACATAATCTAATTATATACTTGGAAAACTCAATTGCATGAAATTTGGAGAAACAAGCTTAAACGCATCAACATTATAGTTGTACCAAAAGACTAAATACGACAACTAAATGAAAGAGGACCACATTGAAAAAAAGCACAAAGTAGCATGGAAAAATAACCAATAAAAGAATCAAAGTATAGATAAATGAAGCAAGTAAGGGTATGAATTTCACGCACGTAGAATGTACAGGAATTGCAATTTCCTCCTGACCAAAGAAGAGTTTCTGGAATCCCTCAGAACCAGGGTTGATAATTCCAGCAACAGAAGGTGTTTCTCTCCCTACAATTTAAAAACAATTAAAAAATGTGAATGAAAACCTTATACAACAAATATTGTACACATATCTATTTTCTAGAATCATGATTAAAGAGTAAAAATGCAATACACACCACAAAGGAAATCAAAGTCGAGCATCCGTTGGATGGGAAGCTGCTTGTAGTTGTAGAACAAAGCTTGTGTAGTTTTGGAGAAAAGTTGTCCAGTCGCCATTCTGCTGATTTAATCGAGATCTCTGCAAAATTTACAATATCAGCACAAAGCATCAAAGCTTAGTTCCATCAAAGATAAAGTTTTTCATGAAAGAAGCGGCTCATGACTTTAGACAACCGCCAAAACAATATCTCAACAGGTGGATATGGAGCTGAAAGTGAACCACTTTAGCATACAGTGTTTGGGTTGCAATGTGTTTTCATGTATGATTAGCAAATCACAATTGATTGTCCACCCAAAATCAACATTTCTAAACCCATAAGAACAAAAATTCATACATAGAATAACAAGATGATACCTTAAGAGGTTTCTCTAAATAGACCATTAACCAACGAAAACAAACCGGGAACAGGCTACATCCCGAGCATATGATAATTGAAAATCAGAACTAAGTATAAAGAATAAGAAAGTGAAACTACAGATGTACTCAAGGAAGAATACTAATTGAATGGGCAAAATCTAACAAGCAATGACAAAGGTGATTCCAAATGATGATTTCAAAACACATGATATGCTAAAAACTCATTAAAAATCAGATCTTTAACATGTAAACAAAACATGATATACCAAAAACTCGTAAAAAGATCAGATCTTTGACGCGTAAACCCAAAGAAATGCATCTTCAGTCTCCCAAAAAGACTACAACTTTAAAATGACTCTTAAAGCAGATCTTTCCTAGATCAAAATTCTATACAAACAAATCAAAGCATGCCACCTTAGAAACATCGAAAATCACACGAAACACAAGAGAGATTCAACAACTCCAGCAGTTATACACTAACAGACAGAACCCCAAATGGACAATTCAACAATAAAATGACAAAAAATGCAGATCTCAACTCAAAAAATGGAAAAAAGGAAACAAACATTATATTATTCAAAAATGGGCCAAAACAATAAAATGATAAAAACCCAGATCACATATTCTAAAAAGAAAAGCAAGAATCCAAATAAAGAAAGTTTTAGGAAACAAATTGCTAGTATTCAAAATGTACCAAGTATGTATATTCTAATTGATTAACAGACAGTAAATTGGAAAGAAAAAACCCCAAGATCCCAATTCAATAACAACATTAAGAATTTGAAAAAGATACTGTAAATGTAAAGGAAACAAATAGCAGAATTTAAAAATGTACCAAGTATGTATATTCTTGATTAAATGGAGATGAAGAATGAACTTGTTCCCCCCTAAGTACAGTTGAGGTGAGTGAAATAGTTAGGTAGTTGGTTGGTTGAATGGTGGAATAGAGTTAGATGAGTGTATGTATATATATAAGGTGGGGGGGGGGGTATGGGGTGGCTGCTGCAGAGACAGAGTAGTGGGGTGGGTGGGTTGTGGGGGGGGGGGGGTGAGAGACGGAGCAGCCAACCTTGAAAGACAGAAAAATGATTCGCGTGTCTGGTACTGGTAGTTACTTCAGAGCTAATTTGATTTTTCTTTTTCTAAATTTTTTCTTAGAAAAAATAATTTTTAAATTTTTTTATTTTATTTTTTAAGCATTCAATATCCCGAGTTCAAGATAAATGGAGTAACTTGATGTTCACGTCAATTAAATAAATTAATTTTAGAAGTTAAACATTAATGTAGGAATATATATCAGTGAAATATGACTAAGTGATAACACTTGTCTTTTGTTCATCATTTGGCGTAAGTACCAAGTGTGAGTAAATTTTTACGAAGTTTATTAGCTCTAATATTCTAAATTTATGTCAAGTGAACTTACTAATAATAAAGTCCTATGTAACAAAATGTTCTTTATTTCCTCAAAAACTCTTTGATTAAGAATTCTTGAATTTCAAATACATTGAAGAAAATTTATCGTCCTTGCTGTTTAGACTTCACAAATATGAATTTTTTATATATGCATTTCTCATTTATCTAAGGTTAAGTGATGTATATTTCCACTTTAATGTTAAACTATTAAGGTTAAATTTCTTAACTTAGTGTGAAAACTGAATATGCTTAACTATTTATCGTTCAATAATTGTTCTTTGTTGTTTTATCAAATCTGGAAATCAAAAGAAGAATCACTATGAGTATGTATGGTAGATGAATGGGATCTCTTCGTCTTTAATGACACATACTGATTTAGAAATAAAGAAATTTCTGATAAAGTAATTCCAACAACACAAATACAAATTTATCAAATTTTCAATAATGAATGATAATATCGGAAAAGAAAAGAGAAAGCAGAAAAAATTGTTGGATGGAGGTGGGGTGGTGATGTTGGAGGATGGATTTGGTGGAATGGAACTTGGAAGGTTGGCTTGACTCTACTAGCTTGACAAATCAAGGGTGGGCTGCCCTATTATTGTGGATGCTCTTTTTTGACCTTAGTTGTTGTTGTTATTATTATTGAGTTTTTCACCCGGTGTTCGGTATTTACATTGGGGCCCGACTAAATACGGATTCGCGCCGGAACTTCCTACATTGTTATTGTTGTTGTTGTTATCTGAAGACTAATTTATATTTTAACATGTTGAGTGTTTGAATTGTAAATTTGGAATTCGTCCAATGCAAATAGGTAGGAATCCTACCGTAGAATTAAGATCAAATCACTAAAGGTTGTGGTGGAGTGATAAGTACCTTTTTATTCTTAACCGGAGGTCTCGAGTTCCAGTTCTGAGTAGAGCTGTCCAAATGGGCTAGCCCAGCCCAAGCCTCGCGGGCTTTTAAATTTGGTGGGCAAGGACGGGCCGGCCCACCACATGAACGGGCCTTAAAGTGAGCAGCCCAACCCAGTCCTAAGAGGGCTGCGGGCTAGGGCGAGCCGGCCCTTCAATTTTTAAGAAAAAAGAATTTCTTTAAATCCTTAAATATTTTTTCGTGACATAGTCGATTAATTATGTAAATAACTTCTGTTTGCTTAGAGCGTAAAAAATGCTTGATATTTGACGAGGAATCTCGTAATTGAAATGCAAATTCTCTATATCTCTAACTCTTCTTTTTTAAAGTTACATGAATATTTTCTTAATGCTTTTCTTTCATTTTTCTCAGATTCAGGGATTGCTTCATTAAGCTTAAATGCTGAGGTTTTTTAATTTAGGATTAGTATCATTTGCTATTTCATCATTATAGTCCATAAAATTTTTAAAATTTCTGAAATTTGCTAGTGGTCAATTGTTTTTTTTTTTTTTGGTGTATTCAAAATTGATCTTTTTCTATACTAGAGAGCAGTTTAAATATTAATAGTATATTAAAGTAATCCAAACTGATCATTGGCCACTTAAAGTAATATTTTCTTTTGAAAAATAATTATTATTGGCCAACTAAAACTTTTCGAGTTCGTTATTAATTAAGTAAAAGAAAAACTAATTTTGTCATATTACATGCATGTCAAAAATCTAAATGCTAGTTGATATGAAAGGGTAAATGAACAATCTAGGGTTGGGAAATGGGGATTATAGTTAATAGTTTTTTTTTTTAGTTTTTACTTTTTTAAATATTAAATATTTAATAGTTAATTAATTTATTAATTTTTAGCCCACGGGCCAGCCCAAGCCCAGCCTCGGTCAAGCCTCAAGGGCCATCGGGCTAACTTCGACCGGGCTTATAAGCCTCAATTTTAAAAGGGCTCAAAAATCCTAGCCCAACCCTACCCAAGTAGCGGGCTGGGTTGGGCTGGCCTCACAGCCTAAGCCCATTTTGACGGCTCTAGTTCTGAGTAGGAGTTGCCTTTAGTTGGAGCTTTTTACCCCAAAAGAGAAAGTTCTCGGCGCGAATCTGGATAAATCAAGCCCTAATAAGGATACTAATGATAGGCTATAATTACGTATTTTAGTCGCTTATTACACTCAAATTTACTGCACTTTAGTTGAGTTTGCGTTTTAATCGTTAGTGTTTTGCACTAATTGTGTGTTTTATGCCTTGTAGGAGTGATTCCGAACTATATAGATGTTAAGGAATGAGTTTGGATGATAAATGATCAAAAGATGACAATTTGACACAAAAAGAAGAAATTAAAGGATTGGGAGCTCGTCTATTCTCGTGCGTGGCACGAAGTCGGACGCGAAAAAGGAGAAAAGTTAAGGCACAAAACAGCGAAGCGAAGCAAAGGCACGGAGCGCTTCGCAAAATGGAAGAATCTCAAAAGCTGGATCCGCGTCTAGACGCGAAGGCAGACGCGGATTCCAGCTCTCCCATCCGAAGTTGGATTGAAGAATTCCGCCCCTCATCAACCCTAGGGCATATAAATACATCCTAAAACACCACTTTGAAGGAGGAGACACTACTTTAGGGTTAGACAACACTCTTGGAGGCAAGAACACGCTAGGAGCAAGGGGGAAGATTCAACTACGAGTTTTTCCCCTTCTTCTTCCTATTTTTTATTGTTGGTCATGAATTTGAGTATTATGTTTCCATATACTTTGATGAATAGCTAATTTGTTATCTATGGTTTTGATGGAACCTTTTGTAGGATGAATTATTGTTATGTTTTTATATAATTGAGCTGTTGGATTTCTCTACTTGTTCAACTACGTGTTTATTGTTGTTGATTGAATGGCCATCGATTGACTGTGCCTATTTATTATGTGTTGCTTGAGAAAGGATACATATTTAGGTGGTTGTTGAACAACGTCACTCCTAACGTATGTGAGAAATCAATACATTAGGTTTAAAGGTAGGTTTAGAAATAACAAAGCCTTGACGTGATCATAGTGAGCGGTTAGATGAAGCCAACTAGCGTAGTTCGAGAGAATATGTCTAGTAAATTGTTGTAGTTGCTCGAGAGAGAATTACGGCACCTAAAGTGCTCACGATCAGTAGACAATACATCGGCGAAATTATAAGGAACATAGCTAGAAGGATTCCGACAATTGGCGAAATCATAACTCTAGACCTCCTTAATTTAGTCTCCAACCCTTTGTCTCGTTAGTTGATAATTTTACCGTTTTGTAGTATTTGCTAGTATAATAGTTAGAAATATAAATCTCAATCTTTATAATTTAGAAAATTGTTCAAACTTGTCTTCTTAGTGATATTAAACAGGTATAGCTAAGCCTTAGTTCTCTGTGGGATTCGACTCCGGAATTTTAGACCGGATTATATTTGCAGCGACCGCTTATCCTTTTTAGGACTAGGGTTGGGCATCAAATTTTGGCGCCGTTGCCGGGGAACTAACGGTGTAGTTGTAGCTGTATATATTGCTAGGGTTCAAGTTTGAACTTTTATTTCGTTTTGTTTTTTTTTTTGGTATTTTTTATAACTGTTGATTTGAGAAACATGACATCTTTGAATTATGGGAATTTAGGTGTAGATAATTCTACTATTGATCTCCATACATATTGTGAAGGAAACCACCCGTGGCAAAATTTTCAAAACGTTCATGAGAGCGAGTTATGTGCACCAACTCACTCTTATTTATGGAATGTGTGTGATGTGTGTGGTGGTAAAAATGGTCACTTTTATGGTTGTGCTTATATTTCTTATCTTCCCCCAACCCCTTATTATGATGGTTCTACCTTTTCTTGTGAAGTTAACAGGAACAAAGAACCTGGGGATGCAGACCTGAAGGAGATCAATGATATGTTAAAGTGCCTTCTGGAACAAAACAATGAGAAACAATTGCACATAGAAAGGCAAGAGGCAACTATTCGCAAGTTGGAGACTTAATTGAGTCAAGTGGTTGAAGCTTTTAATGCTCAACAAGCCAATATTGAGGATAGTAGCCAAGAAGAGCATAAATTTGAGGTGTTAATTAGGGAGGTCAGAGTAGAACATCAACAACCTAGCCAACCACAATTTCAGGATGTCAATATTGAAGAAGTGAGACTAGAGCCAGCCAAGGACTTTGAGGATATAAATTTTGTTGACTCTAGTATCACTGATGTTGAGGATGTTGAGAGTCCTGAAGTTCATGTGTTTGAGCGCATTGGTCCACACTCCAAGCATTTTTCCACATTATGTTTGGATGATGATATGGAAATAGAGTCATCCGAACCAATTGAAGAGTCAAGGAATGAGGAACACGGTGCATATATTCTGGAATTCTTCTTGCCAGAACGTCAGGATTACATACCTCATACAAAGGCCAATGAGTGCAGAATTCATTATTTCCTTGGGCCAGTTAGATTTGTTCCACCGCCCCATGACCATAATCATAAGCTTGAATCAGAACCTGGGGTTCAATTCATAAGCTCAAGGTGGAGGCAAAAAGTGATTCGCATCGTGCCGCGACGTTAAATCAAGCGCTTGTTGGGAGGCAACCCAGCTTTATTGCTTTTTTTTTAATTGTATTATTTTTGTAGTGTCAATTTTTTTTTATTTTCTAGGAGCATGGAAATCAAAGGTATTGGAAGGATGCAACAGTAAACCAAATGGGTGGAACTAAGTGTGAGGTACCCACACGAAGGACCAAGCTTGGGAGAAGTCTGAGTACCCCATGAACTGCTGGTGCTTCGGCCTTTGGCCTACCAGGGAGTTTCTTTTACCCTCTTGTATGTATGGGTGTGCATTGGGGACAATGCGCAATTTTAAGTGTGGGGTGAGGAGATTGTTTGGGTGAGTTTTCATGCTACTTTAGCTGTGTTTGTTTAATTAAATAATTTTTTTTAAAAGATTGGACTTTTCCTGATGACGGATCTTCTAGACAGTTTTCTTGAGGGAAGTAAGTCTAAAGAAAATACCAAAAAGATTTTTTGTTTTGTTTTAGGTAGTATAGTAACTCCCCCTTGGTTTTTCTTTGGGCCACGGTTCTTTTTCAAGGGTTTTATTTGAACCGGGTGTAGTTAGTTTTTTTTTTTTTTTTTTGAGGAATAGGAGCCATCGTGTTGTGTTTTGAATTGAAGCAATATCTCTTGACTTGTTATGCCTTGAGAATAGTGAGTACTTTGGTTGTGACGCTTAAGCTCAATTTTTTACTCTTGTATAAGTACCTTAAATTGTATGTTCTTAACTTTGCTTAACTGCTTTAACTAGAGTGTCTTGATGAAACCAATCCTGAGTGAGTTATGTGCCATGTGTGTGTAAGAATTTATTATGTTCTGTGCATTGCATTTGATGCCTAGAACTTGCCCTGTGTGTTTGCAAAGTGAAATAGTAGTTTTGTTCAGTCTAGGAAGTGATATAGGCATTTCTTTGTTGAGCCAGATAAGTATATTTTACCCGCCTAATTGTTATGTATCGTAGTTAACCCATTTGAGCCTCTAATCCTATTTCTTTGGCAACCACATTACAAGTCTTACCCAATTGTTTGAATGGACTATCTATTTGAACCTTTCAACCTCTCATAAGCACTTGAATTGTGATGATTTATGTAAAAGTTAAAGTGTGGGGTGGTTGGTTTGGCTTTTGAGTGGAACTAATGAAATCAGGAGAAAGATGCACTGTTTTGAACAAGTAAGAGCCACTTGAATTGGAAAAAAAATATAGTTGTATTGCTGTGAAAAAAAATATTTCTTTAATAAGTGGTGACTCTTGCTGTAATTGTGCTTAAAGAAGTATAGGGTAATATACATTGATGTGAAGGTGGAGTTTGGTTTGACATAAGTATGTGGTTTGAATGTTAAAATATATGTATTAAAGTGCTTAGGGATGTGTAGTCACTCTTATATCTAAATATATCCTACCCGTCCCGTAGCCTACATTACAACCAAATAACTCCTAATTGATCCTAGATGAATGAGCTCGATTAGTGGAGTAGTACACTATGGGCAAGCTTATGGTGCATCTTTTGTGGCATATGAATGTTATTTCTGAGAGTGAGTGAATTCTTTCTATCTTGAGTTCCTAAGTGTTCTTAAATTTTATTGTGTGGAACTACTCTCTTTTGTTGAGTGAGGGCACTTGATTCATGAAGGAAAGGTAATGTCAGTGACCTCTATGTTAGAGTAAGTAGGTGAGTTGTGAATAATTCGTGGTACTTGTGAGTCAAATCTTGAGGTGAAGATGTTACACTTTTGTGCTTAGTCTATTTTAAATATTCTTGGTGTGATGAGTTAGGAGAATTGCTTAAAAAGGTCGTGTCTATATAAAGTGTAGTTTGATTGCACGAGGACGAGCAATGGTTTAAGTGTGGGATGTTGATGATAGGCTATAATTACGTATTTTAGTCGCTTATTACACTCAAATTTACTGCACTTTAGTTGAGTTTGCGTTTTAATCGTTAGTGTTTTGCACTAATTGTGTGTTTTATGCCTTGTAGGAGTGATTCCGAGCTATATAGATGTTAAGGAATGAGTTTGGATGATAAATGATCAAAAGATGACAATTTGACACAAAAAGAAGAAATTAAAGGAGTGGGAGCTCGTCTATTCTCGTGCGTGGCACGAAGTCGGACGCGAAAAAGGAGAAAAGTTAAGGCACAAAACAGCGAAGCGAAGCAAAGGCACATAGCACTTCGCAAAATGGAAGAATTTCAAAAGCTGGATCCGCGTCTAGACGCGAAGGCAGACGCAGATTCCAGCTTCTCCCATCCGAAGTTGGATTGAAAAATTCTGCCCCTCATCATCCCTAAGTGATATAAATACATTTTAAAACACAAATTTGAAGAGTAGACACTACTTTAGGGTTAGACATCACCATTGGAGACAAGAACACGCTAGGAGCAAGGAGGAAGATTTAACTACGAGTTTTTCCCCTTCTTCTTCCTATTTTATTGTTGGTTATGAATTGGAGTATTGTGTTTTCACATACTTTTATGAATAGCTAATTTATTATCTAGAGTTTTGATGGAACCTCTTGGAGGATGAATTGTTGTTATGTTTAAATATAATTTAACCTTTGGATTTATCTACTTGTTCAACTACGTGCTTATTTCAGTTGGTTAAATGGCCATTGATTGACTGTGCCTATTTAGTATGTGTTGCTTGAGAAAGAACATATATTTAGGTGGTTGTTGAACAACGTCACTCCTAAAGTATATGAGAGATCAATACGGAAGGTTTAAAAGCGGGATTAGAGATAACGAGGCTTTGACGTGGTCATAATGAACGGTTAGATAAAGCCAACTAGCGTAGTTCGAGAGAATATGTCTAGTAAATTGTTATAGTTGCTCGAGAGAGAATTACAGCACCTAAAATGCTCACGATCAGTAGAGAATATATTGGTGAAATTGTAGGGAACATAGCTCTAAGGATTCCGACAATTGGGGAAATCATAACTCTAGACCTCCTTAATTTAGTCTCCAACCCTTTGTCTCTTTAGTTAATAATTTTCTCGCTTTGTAGTATTTGCTAGTTAATTAGTTAGAAATATAAATCTTAATATTTATAATTTAGGAAATTGTTCAAACTTATTTTCTTAGTGATATTAAACAGATATAGCAAAGCCTTAGTTCTCTGTGGGATTCGACTCCGGAATTTTAGACCGGATTATATTTGCAGCGACCGCTTATCCTTTTTAGGACTAGAGTTGGGCGTGATCAATGTGGTACAATCGTCTTAGCGAGTTTTGCTAAAGGAAGGATACAAAAATGATCATAGCTGTTTATGTTGATGACTTGAATATCATTGGCTCTTCTAAAGAGCTTCCAAAGGATGTAGAGTGTTTGAAGAAAGAACTTGAAATGAAAGATCTTGGTAAGACAAAATTTTGTCTTGGCCTACAAATTGAGCATGTACAAAATGGAATTTTTGTCCATCAATCAACATACACTGAAAAGGGTTTAAAGCCATTTTACATGGATAATGTACATCCATTGAGTACCCCAATGGTTGTGAGATCGCTTGATATAAATAAAGATTCATTTCGGCCTCAAGAAAATGATGAAAAGCTCGTTGGTGATGAAACTCCATATCTTAGTGCAATCGGGGCACTGATGTATCTTGCCAACAATACTCGACCAGATATTGCTTTTGCAGTAAGCTTATTAGCATGATTCAGCTCCCCCCCAATAAGAAGACACTTGAATGGTGTTAAGCATATATTTAGATATCTTTGGGGAACTACAGATATGGGATTGTTTTATTCTAATGAATTGAAGTAAGAAATTATTGGCTATGCCGATGCAGGTTATTTGTCTGATCCACATAAATTCCGATCTCAAACAGGCTATTTGTTCACATATGGAGGTACAACTATATCATGGTGTTCAATGAAACAAAAAATAGCTGCCATATATTCATATCATGCTGAGATAACCTCGAGGGGAAGGTGTTAGGCACCCCTCGTGGTCCACAACGGTGGGTCCCGACCGAACTTATACTTATGAATTAGTCCTTTTAACAAATAAATAGTTTAAACACCTACTTGCAAATAAAGGCATGTTTTGGACATTTGAAGTAATGAAACGAGAAAAAGGGTTTTGAACAAGTAGCACATATATAAAGAAAAGTAAATTCATAAACAACGGGAGTTGGGAAAGGGGGTCCTAGGTTGGTTAGCCTACAGGATCATACCCACACAATGCCCGGTAATCACTCCTCAATGACGGGCTACACGTGGTATTAGCGCATAGTCATCATATCCTTACTACCCAATTCCCTCCCCTTGGTCATAGCCTAAAGCGCTCTAGCAACTTTGAAAATGTCCTATGCGTGAACTACCCGTCCCTTCCTCGTGGCCCTGGAGGTACTTTAGGACCTTTATTTTTTGGACATTTCTAGACCATCCTAAGGTATTTTAAAGGAGAAAAGTCTAAGCGTCAACCAAAACAAATAGGACTGCACATAGAGAGGGAACAAGTAAAGGCTCACATTTTTATCTCCACAAGCAGGACAAATAAATGCACGTCTCAGACAATTGTTTCAGGTATTTAATAAAACTTAGAACACGATATCTAGGTGAGCAGGAAGTATACAGCATGAATTAGGACCAAGTGTTAAAGACCTATTAGCTTGCCTACTGATTTTAAACCTGTGAATGTGAGTAGTTTTAAATAACAAAGCGCAATTTTATAGTTACGGAGTTTTACCCACCCTATAGGCTTGCCTAAACGCATAACAGTGATGTCCTAAGGGCATGATATCTATATTGATGCAGTAAAACAATGAACAGTTTTTAAACGAGCAACTTGAGATCCTATAGACATGCTTTCTAGCGGCATTGATTTAAGCAGTGTTTGAAAACTCATTTGGAAAACCGGACAGTTAATTAAACCAATTCAGAATGAACAAACATGGATTAAACTGATTTATTTAACTAAACTAATTTTAAGTTCTATAGGCATGATATCTAATTATCAAAAGCTGACTCTTGACTTATAGGCATGATATTTAAAGAGACGATGTGAATACATGCTGTAACAAAAACTAAACTTCAATTACTCTATAGGCATGATCTCTATTAAAGCCATTTAGATCCTATAGGCATGGTCTCTAATATTGTGGAGGTAAAGCAAACATAGCAAATACATTTGAATTAACACAACCCTATAGGCATGGTATCTACCCGATTTACCCAACATATATATAACTACCCACCCTTTTTTTTACAAATCACCCCAATGTTGTTTACAATAATTATTACAAATCAATGAATTGAATAAAAATACATAAACAAACAGGAGTTAATCTATAGGGAGCCTACAGTAGGCCCAAATGACTTCCAAGCGTCCAATAGCCTTAAGTGCCAAAGTTCCATAGACAATATCATGTCTAGGTGTGTCAGAGTTCCCTAAGGATCTCGAGGATCCCCGGCAGTGCTCACACCTAGACCCTTTTCTCAAATAATAACTGATTTCGGTGTGGAAAGGCCAGCTCTGACATGCTGGAGTTCAGAGAGATCTCAAGGGTCTCAAGGCAGTACACATATAAAAGGGGCAGAACCTAGTATCCTAAGAGTAAGTGAAAGTGCATAACAGTTCAAAGAGTTTAATAGAGGGGTCTTAAGACTGAAAGAACCTTTTGAAAACCATTAATACTGAAACAGTTTGAGAAGGGTACCAAAACAGCAGACAAACAGTTGGTCATAAAACATCCAGATCCAGAAAACACTTAACAAACAGATCTCTCATGGGGATAAAGGGATTGGGGCGCGTAAGAGTCACATTGGGGTGCATGGATAAGGTATAGGGGGAGTATATAGTCACAAAGCTGCATAAAACACTTAGGGTCTTAGAGACTTAACAGGCTGAATATGGACAGTAAGTAGTTAAGACATAAGTCATTGTTGTGATACAGGAAGCATGACATGTCTCGAACAGGATTAAACATGCTAGGTAAAAAGTAAGCAGGAAAGAGTGCAGAATATAAAGCACACATTGGATGGGGCAGAGTCTAGACATGCTGAGCAAAGAAGTAAACATAAATGCAAGTTGAATTCATAACTGATGAACTAGTGCAGGAATGATACATATAGGGTTTGGATTTCAAAAACTTAACATAGAGACATACCAGTTGAAGAAAAGGGTGCAGAATATAAAGCAAATAAAGTTCCAATATCTAGCCTTGGCTTTCAGGCGGCTAGATCAGTGAGTATCACAAGTAGCAGAAGAGAAAGAGAACTTTAGAGGGTAAGGAGTAGTGATTTTTGAACTAATGTTCGTTGTCCAGAACTTAAAGTAAGAGGGGGGTTTATATAGTAATCAAAAGCTTAACAAATAAGGTAGGAGATCAATTAAGTAGCAAATCAGGAAGTCACATGTAAATCAGCAAGTCTTTTCCCTTAATTAAGGGACAATTAAATCAATGGTAAGAGCATGCTAAGTATTTAAGGAAAATAATCAAGTAAGGTTTGGTATAGAGTAGGTAATTAGGGATAAATGAACAGAAGTTTTAATTAAGGAAACAAATCAGTAAGAATCAGCAAAATACTGTAACGACCCGGCCGGTCGTTTCATGAGTTACCACTCTGTTTCCCCAATTTCTATTTCTTATTGCTTTGTTTATCGTTTCTATGTATGATCGGGTTGGTTGGCTCAGGTTAGGAAAGGTCTTGGTAAGGTCTGAGACACTTAGTCTCTTTTGAGGAAGCTTAAGTTGGAAAAGTCAACCGGATGTTGACTTATGTGTTAGAGGACTTGGATGTGAGTTACGATGATTTAGATAGCTTCGAGAGGTGATTTGAGACTTAGGAGAGTGATCGGAATGTGTTTTGGAGGTCCGTAGTAGATTTAGGCTTGAATTGGCGAAAGTGAAATTTTGGCGTTTTCCGGTTGATAGGTGAGATTTTTAAATAGGGGTCGGAATGGAATTCTGAGAGTTGCAGTAGGTCCATTGTGTCATTTGGGATGTGTGTGAAAAATTTTAGGTCATTCGGATGTGGTTTGATATACTTTTTGATCAAAAGCGGAATTCGGAAGATTTTGAGAACCTTAGGCTTGAATCCGATGTGTTTTGGTTGAATTGATGTTGTTTGAGGTGTTTTGAAGATTGGTATAAGTTTGGATGGTAGCATAAGACTTGTTGGTGCTTTTGGTTGAGGTCCAGGAGGCCTCGGGGTGATTTCGGATGGTTGGCGGAAGGTTTGGAAGTTGGATGTAGCAGCTGAAGCTAAGTCTGCTGTCATAACCGCACCTGCGGCTAGGGGACCGCAGGTGCGGGCTCACAGAAGCGTAGAGGGAGACGCAGATGCGGCCAAGTAGAAGGTAAGCTGGAACCGTAGAAGCGATCGAGGAGGCGAACCTGCGATGGCGCAGGTGCGATATTTCAACCGCAGATGCGGAAGTGGTCGATTAAGTGAGGACCGCAGATGCGGTGTCTTGGACCGCAGAAGCGGTACCGCAGATGCGGTGGATGGACCGCAGGTACGAAAAGCCTGGGTCAGAATGTATATAATTCTTCCTTCGCGATTTTCAGAGGGTTTCACCATTTTTAAACGCGAATTCTGGAGTTTTGGGCGATTTTGAAGAGAGAATTCAAGGAGACTTCATTGAGGTAAGGTCTTGGATCATGAAAACCCGTTTCCATGGTATTATTTCACGGATTAGAGCTATAATTATGGAAATTAAGGGTTGAAAATTGGGAAAAACTAGGGCTTAGGAACTTAGGCGTTTGATTGAGGATTTGAAGGACCATTTGTGGTCGGATTTCAGAACTTTTGATATGTATGAACTCGCGGAAAGATAAGGAATCTAATGATGTAAAGTTTATTGAATTTCGAGACGTGGGACCGGGGTCGGGTTTGGTTAATTTCGGGATTTGCATTTTTTTTCTGATTGTTTTCGAGTGGGCTTTGTCCCCTTAGCATATTTTGATGGTTACGTTCTGATTTTGCTTAGATTTGGAGCATCCGTAGGCCGATTCGAGGGGCAAAGACATCACGAGCTAGAGTTTGGGCCGGATTGAGGTGAATAATGATTGTAAATGTTGTTCTGAGGGTATGAAACCTCGGATTACACATCGTTGTGCTATGTTGAGGTGACGTACACGCTAGATGACGAGCGTGGGGTCGTGCACTGTTGGGTATTGTGACTTGGTCCATCCCGAATGACTGCTTTACTGCGTATTTGATTGCAAATTGTTGATGTTATCATGTTTTGGGCTAGATGCCGTATTTGGGCTTCGTGCCAACTGTTTGGACCCTTAGGGGATTTTTACTACCATTTCCTCACTATTTTGACTTTATATTCGTACTCAGTCATGCTATATTTTACTGTTTTCATAACTCAGCCATGTTTACTCTATTTTAAACACCTTAAATGATATTTTAAAAGATATTTTGAGCTGAGCATAATGTTTTACTGTTGACCGAGGGGCTTATGAGATTCTGACTGAGTAAGGCCGAGGGCCTGTGTTGTGAGGATACTTTTGGGTCGGGCTGCACGCCGCAGCGGTGATACACTGATTATGATTATGAGGCCGAGGGCCTGAGATTGTATGCCACGAGGTGGCTTGTGATTGATATGAGGCTTAGAGCCTATTGATTATGCCACGAGATGGCTTGATATTGCGCTTGGGCCTTTTGGGGTCCCTCCCGTAGTCTGTACACCCCCAGTGAGCGCGGGTACCCATTATGATATGAGATATAGCCCGAGGGGCTGGTATTGTTCGATTTATTGCCCGAGGGGCTGATTCAGTTGATATTGTGCCCGAGGGGCGAATTTTATATGTTTATCTCTTCTTGCTGCCTTTCTTTTATTTGGTTAACTGTTAAAAAGGTAGTTTAAAGAAGCTGATTCTGAACTAAGGTTTTTTATGAGTTTTCCCTGTTGTTGCACTTTATTGGTTTTACTCTACCTCTTTATAGCATGCTGTTGTGATTCTTCGTGATTTCTTATCGCTCAGTCTTCATTTATTGTTATTACTCACTTAGTTGGAGTACTCACTTTACTCCATGCACCCTGTGTGTAAATTCAGGTGCTACATGTGTCCTGCTAGTGAGGGTTGATAGCTTGCAGCAGATTTCCGGAGTCTATAGGTAGCTGCTCGGCATTCGCAGCCCTGTGTTTCTCCCTCTTATCATTATTCTTTTTCCCTAGTACTGGATTTTGTAATAGACTGTGTTGTCCTTTTTTCCCCATAGTTCGAGATTTATGTTAGATGCTCATGACTGGTGACACCCCGATGTCGGGATGTGTTGGTTGTTTTCCGCAAATTATACTGTTTCACTTATGTTTTGGGTTTATTAGCATGTTAATGACTTAAATTGTGTTATTATAATTGTTTAATATGAATTGAGAGTTGTGTCGGCTAGCCTTGTCTTCACGAGAGGTGCCATCATGACCGGGTCTGGGTTTAGGGTTGTGACAAGTTGGTATCAGAGCCTAGGTTACATAGGTCTCACAAGTCATGAGCGGGTTTAGTAGAGTCTCGCGGATCGGTACGAAGACGTCTGTGTTTATCCTCGAGAGGCTGCAGAACCTTTAGGAAAATTCCATATTCTTGAAATTCTTGTCGTGCGAATCTATTGATCCGAGTACTAAACTTCTGTTATTATATTCTCTCACAAATGGTGAGGACACAAGCGACCGGTTAGGATGGACGACCACCAGTACCACCAGTTGGAGCCACTAGAGGGCGAGGACGTGGTCGAGGCCGTGGTAGGGGCAGAGGTGTAGTCTGCACAGCAGCTGGGGCAGCACATGCAAATCCACCAGCTGCCCCAGTTCAGGATCAGGTCCCAGTTGTGGACGCTCCAGCAGCACCAGCTCAGGCACCAGCTGTTGCATTGTGATTCCAGGTCTTTAGGAGACTTTGGCCTAGATCTTGACAGTATGTACGAGTCTTGCCCAGGCGGTTGCGGTTTCTACTGCCGCAGCCACTTCTCAGGCCGGGGGAGGCTCTCAGACTCCCGCCACCCGCACATCCGATCAAGTTGTTCAGGGATTGCAGACACCGAAGGCACCACCAGCCCAACCAGTGGGAGCTACTCATTGTTAAGTAGCTCCAGTTATGCTAGAGGACGAGCAGCGCAGATTGGAGAGGTTTGGCAGACTCCAACCTCCTACTTTCAGTGGTGCAAAGGGCGAGGATGCCCAGGGTTTCTTGGATAGATGTCAGAGGATTCTTCGCACCGCGGGTATTCTAGAAACCAGCGGGGTTGCATTCATGACTTTTTAGTTTACGGGGGCTGCCTTCACTTGGTGGGAGGCATATGAGAGGCGTAGGCCTGCTGGTGTGGCACCTCTTACTTGGCAGCAGTTCTCCATTCTATTTTTGGAGAAGTATGTTCCACAGTCTCGCAGGGAGGAGCTGCGTAGGCAGTTCGAGCAGTTGCGACAAGAGGATATGACTGTTACTCAGTACGAGATGAGATTCTCAGAGTTAGCTCGTTATGCTATTTGGCTAGTTGCTACAGAGAGAGAGATAGAGATGATCATGAGGTTTGTTGATGGCCTCACATACCAGCTTCGGATTCTCATGACTAGGGAGAGAGTGTCAGGTGCTACGTTTGAGGAGGTTGTGGATATCGCTCGTGAGATTGAGGCAATTCGTCGCTAGGAGCGCGAGGAGAGGGTGGCCAAGAGGCTTCGAGGACATGGTAGTTTTGGGGGTGCTCCTTCGAGGGGTCAGTTTCAGTATGGAGAGGCTGCTAGTTCAGGCACTCTCACTCAGCTTGCCCAGGTTATCATGGGGCGTCATTGGGCCATGGTTCTCACAGTTCTCAGTAGGGTCATTCATCACTTAGTGCCTTCCAGCCCAGGGTTCGTCACGTGCTCCATCAGTTCAGGATTCTTCTACGCCAGGTGTATCTGCTAGTCATTTCGGTGCTAGGGGTTCCTTTCAGTCTCCGTCTCCGGCACCCGAGAGTTGCTATGAGTGTGGAGAGATGGGTCATATGTGGAGGCAGTGTCCTCGTCGTCTTAGGGGTTCATCTCAGCAGAGGGGTCAGCCATCAGCTTCAGCGCCAGCTACTTCACCATCCACCCAACCAGCTAGGGGTGGGGGACAGTCATCTAGGGGTCTCCCAAGAGGGGGAGGTCGATCCGGTGGTGGTCAGGCCCATTTCTATGTACTTCCAGCTAGACCTGATACGGTTGCTTCAGATGCGGTGATTACAGGTATTATTTCAGTCTGTCGGAGAGATGCCTCTGTGTTATTTGACCCTGGTTCTACTTTCTCTTATGTGTCATCTTATTTTTCCCTTCTTTGGATACGCCCTGCGAATCTCTCATTTCTTCTGTTCATGTCTCTACTCCGATGGGCGATACTGTTGTGGTAGACCGTGTGTACCGATCGTGTGTTGTGTCTATTAGGGGTCTGGAGACCTGAGTGGATCTATTTTTGTTATTTATGGTGGAATTTGATGTTATATTGGGCATGGATTGGTGATTTCCGTGCCGGGCTATTCTAGACTGTCATGCCAAGACAGTGACATTAGCTATGCCGGGTGTGCCACGGATTGAGTGGCGTGGTCTGTCTGATTATGTCCCCAGCAGGGTAATCTCATTCTTGAAGGCCCAACTTATGGCTGGGAAAGGTTGTCTTTCATACTTAGCATTTGTGAGGGATGTCAGTGCAGAGACTCCCAGTATTGATTNCAAAGATTTATAAAATACTAGAAAAAATTGTTTTGTTTGAAATTTTGGAAATTATTCATATATAGGGCAAAAATCACGTGCTCACAACCTTATTTTAACAAATGCTCTATTTCACCTTGTAGCAATCTGCAATCTGTTATTTTATGACCGTGGTCGTTATGAAATTCGCACCAGAAATTTGGATTTCTCCTGCTAGGGTTCGATCTCATTTCTTTTGGCCACCGCACCTTATCTCCCATACTTTTTAAAACAACTACCAACTCAGAAGTGCTAATATTGAAGCTATAATCACCAATATTTGCCTTTGTATTAACATTGTTGTCCCGCCCATCTCGCTCTTTCCCGAACTTGGATGATGAACCCGCGTCTCTATCTCTTGATCTAGAACCATACCTTGGATTTTCTTGTTTAGAGCGTGAATCCCGTCCTGCTGGTCCCATGTAAGGTTGTACCTGTTCTTATCGGACCTTCTTCAGTTTTTGGTCGCCTCGAACTTGTTCTTTCATCACCTCGTGAACGAGTGATAGTGTCTTCTTCTATCCGCAGCTTCGTACTATACCTGTTGTAAACATCATTCCAAGTTGTAGCAGGGAATTCTCGTAAGCTTTCCTTGAGTCTCCTCGTGGCTTCTGAGCTTTTTCCATTTAAGTTACTTGCAAATGCCATGGCCGCCCAATTATCAAGTACCCGCGGTAACATCATTCTTTCACGCTGAAATCTATCCACAAATTCCCTGAGTAGCTTCGTATCTCCTTGTTTTAATTTGAAGATGTCTTTCATGCTCTTCTCAACTTTCTGAGCTCCCGAATGTGCTTTTATAAATGAATCTGCAAGCTCAGCAAAAGAATCAATAGAATTTTCCAGTAAAAGAGAATACCATGTTAGTGTTCCTTTCGTGAGTGTTTCGCCAAATTTTTTGACCAGCACTGACTCAATTTCTTGCTCTAAATCATTCCCTTTCAAGCCAGTTGTAAACACAGTTACATTCTCGTGGGTCGGCTGTTCCATCATACTTTGGAATATCGGTCATTTTAAACTTCTTTGGAATCGGCGAGGGAGCTGCACTTGGATTCCAGGGCTGTTGTGAATATTTGTCAATATCCACTCGGGTGGCACACCAGGTATTTGTTCTATATGATCGTTCTGCTCCTTGAGCTGCTTCTTCAAAGTTAGTACTAAACTTTGTAAATCAGAATTATTTGGGTTACCTGACCTTCCATCGCGAGATTCGTTGAGAGTTCCTCCGCTTCCCGAATTAGCAAGTCCCGAGCGTGGTTTCTATGGTTGTTGTGTTGTTTGGAGATGGAGTTGGTGGCACAGTTGGCAATCCACTGACAAAAGCTTGAAGAGCATTGTTGACGTGTTCCGCAATTAGTTGTTTTAATGCGTCCTCGGCAGTATGCTCATCCCCTTTGTTGATCATTCGTGTGTGATGTTGATCTTTGAGGGGTCCCCTCCCGGGATTGTTGAGGAGAATTTTGAGGTGAAGGGATTGGAATTCCTCCCTCCTGTTGGTTCTGTTGATTCAGTTAGTTGTTGTCGTTGGCAGTTGACATGATTGTTTGACAGAAAAGTGAATTTGGAAAGTGAAAAGATTATCAGTTTACCGGACAGAACCAATTTGTTTAACCTTTAATATCTTTCAATCAAAGCCTATTTTTAGAAGAAAGCGGGTTACTGGTAACCAAGTTTAGCTTCACTTTCTCAACGGTGTCAAAGGAAAATAACAAGAATAACTAAGGAAATAATTGATTGCAAAGTCAAAGCAGAGAATTTCGAGAAAACAGAAAAGTAAAGTGTATATTTCAATATTGCCTCAGATGTGTCCTTACAAATAGTATTCTGTGCCCTTATATAGGAATATACAATAATAACGGTTTTCCCCCATAATTTGGGCTAATTATGGGCATTAGTGATATTGATTGCCCATTATATTGGATTTTTATTACTAACGCATCTATTGCTATAAATGCCTTATATCTGTTCAGATTTCCCTTCTTTATTTCCTTCCGGTCCATATTTTTTAACCAAAAATTAGATTTTAGGTCAAAGCTTGAATTTAGAAGAACACGGGTTACTGATAATCGGAAAAGAGTATAAAGAAAGAAATTTGAGAATAAGATATGAAAGCTAGTAAATTAGGATATATTTCAATAGTGTTTTTTCCGTGCTTACAATTGTTTGTGACTTTCCCTTTTATAGCCATTTTGGGAATACAGACTTTACCTTTGTCATAATAAGACAATTATGGGCAGTTAATGACTTTAAATGTTACGTTATGTAATCATATACATTAAATACATATTCTCTAACGTTTCTCGCATTAAATGCTGTATATGGGCTCTTATTTGCTGTCAGATTCATTCCTTTGACTCTTCACGATCTTTGCGGTCTAAATGATTTGAACGGGTAGGAGCATTGAATGTCTCACATGACTGCTCGTGTCTCTTCTGTTTAACTTGCTCGTGTCTGTTGTTGCTCGTACCTATTGAACAACCTTAATTCTTTGACTATTTGACCAGTCTACGTGTCATGACACGTCATCTCCAATATGCAGAGTAAACTTTTCCCAATACACATAGACCATTACACCGTCTAAGCCAAAGATTTTACTTTATCTTAGGCAAAGATCATTACACCGTCTAAGCTAAAGATTTATTATCTGAAACGAAGACCATTACACCATCTGAGCTAAAGACTATATTTTGAGGGTGTTTGGATCGGCTTATTTTAAGTGCTTATTGGCTTTCACTGAAATTTCATCTCGATTATAAAATTATTAGGTTCAAGTTGATTCAAGAAATTCAAGATAATCTCATAATCTAGACCTTAGTTTCATTATCTTTTTTTTTTTTGGTTTCTATTTCGGATGGCTACCTGCTATTGTATAGTTTTGGGTATTTATCAGTTTAATGTTAGGTATCTTAGAAGCATAGTAGAGTCAATCAGTAGGATTAGATACAAGTGCATAGCATTGTTTATCTTTCTAGTGCAAAAATGAGTATATTGAGGATGCAATCAATATGCTAAATCTGTTTTAGCAAGCTTCAGATTTAGTAAGGAATGTAGTTACTTTTGTTTGTAGCACCGATTCACCTACTTGGTGCTTTATTTAATAAAATTAATTTTTACCGATTAAAAACTTTTGTTTCAATACATTGTTTGATGCTTTTCTTTTTCTGTTTCAGTTTTGGTTCTCTCTTTTTGTGTTGACCAATGCTTCAGTACCAGTAACTATTTGGTTATATACTCATGTATTCTGCTACTATTGACAGTAAAATTTTGATCAATTGTTTTTGTAAAATGATGAATGACACAGCAGTTGAAATCTCTTATGACACTCTGGAACTCTGAATTTTATCCTAAGAAGAAGATCCATCATTTTCCTTGGGCCGCCATCCTCTTGTGTATTTCAAGTGCTGTATTGAATATCCCAAGGGTTGGCTGGCTGCATACAAAACACTTATTGTTCTTCGCATGGTGCTGTTAACCACAACAACAACAAAAGTATTAACTTGTGATAAATGATGAAAAGTGCATATTTTTTAGTATATTTGCATATTAATTTTTGTGTGTGTTGCGGGAGATTACATGATTTTTCGAAGTGAAATATACTCATTATGTGTTTCTTATGTGTAGAAACGAGTTTGGATGATAAATGATCAAAAGATGACAATTCGATACAAAAAGAAGAAATTAAAGGAGTGGGAGCTCGTCTATTCTCGTGCGTGGCACGAAGTCGGACGCGAAAAAGGAGAAAAGTTAAAGCACAAAACAGCGAAGCGAAGCAAAGGCACGGAGCGCTTCGCGAAATGGAAGAATCTCAAAAGCTGGATCCGCGTCAAATTCCGCGTCTAGACGCGAAGGCAAACGCGGATCCGCGTCTAGACGTGAAGGCAGACGCGGATTCCAGCTCTCCCATCCGAAGTTGGATTGAAGAATTCCGCCCCTCATCAACCCTAGGTCATATAAATACATCCTAAAACACCACTTTGAAAGGAGGAGACACTACTTTAGGGTTAGACAACACTCTTGGAGGCAAGAACACGCTAGGAGCAAGGAGGAAGATTCAACTACGAGTTTTTCCCCTTCTTCTTCCTATTTTTTATTGTTGGTCATGAATTTGAGTATTGTGTTTCCATATACTTTGATGAATAGCTAATTTGTTATCTAGGGTTTTGATGGAACCTTTTGTAGGATGAATTATTGTTATATTTTTATATAATTGAGCCGTTGGATTTCTCTACTTGTTCAACTACGTGTTTATTGTTGTTGATTGAATGGCCATCGATTGACTGTGCCTATTTATTATGTGTTTCTTGAGAAAGGATACATATTTAGGTGGTTGTTGAACAACGTCACTCCTAACATATGTGAGAAATTAATACATTGGGTTTAAAGGTAGGTTTAGAAATAACAAAGCCTTGATGTGGTCATAGTGAGCGGTTAGATGAAGCCAACTAGCGTAGTTCGAGAGAATATGTCTAGTAAATTATTGTAGTTGCTCGAGAGAGAATTACGGCACCTAAAGTGCTCACGATCAGTAGAGAATACATCGGCGAAATTGTAGGGAACATAGCTAGAAGGATTTCGACAACTGGGGAAATCATAACTCTAGACCTCCTTAATTTAGTCTCCAACCCTTTGTATCGTTAGTTGATAATTTTACCGCTTTGTAGTATTTTCTAGTTTAATAGTTAGAAATATAAATCTCAATCTTTATAATTTAGAAAATTGTTCAAACTTGTCTTCTTAGTGATATTAAACAGGTATAGCTAAGCCTTAGTTCTCTGTGGGATTCGACTCCGGACTTTTAGACCGGATTATATTTGCAGCGACCGCTTATCCTTTTTAGGACTAGAGTTGGGCGTGATCAGATACCGAAAACCAAATGAAAAATCAAAAGAAAGGTAAGACTAAAGCCTCCATTGGAGGTTCTATGACCAATCACTTTATGCATACTTCATGTTTTGGATATTATGTTCGATTCGTACGTCCTAGAACATATTCTTTCATAAATTGTTTAAGTATTTGATTGGTGCATTAATAACAATAACCTATTTTTTAAAGAGATCTACTAACATCTATGGGCTAAAAATATTTTATTTTTTTAATACAGGAAAAATTATATATTATGAAGAAATGTGCATTTGCATTTATTAGACATAGTGAATGTTTTCACTTTGGAGTTTATTGGTGGGGCACTCTTTTCCAATCTTTTGGTTAGGTACAGTACCTGATTATAAACTAAGAATGTAGTTAAGATGGCTTCTCTCTGAAGGCGCACGTTAAGCAGGACCGCTAACGTACGCCAACAACCATGAACAGCCATCAACGACGATTTGCGATGATGAAAAGGTCTACAATCCAAATTGAGGAATCCGTTAGTAGATTGGTTACACCAGAATCGGGAATTGAACAACAACTAGGTCCTCGACAACTTATCAATTGGATGTCGGGGATGGGAAGTGCGCCGAAAATCATGCAAACGGCGGCAATGAATGAATCTCTACCACCGGTGACAAGAGCTACCATAATTCCACCAGAAGCCTCTATCCCACCGGAATTAGGAATTACGACAACAGTGCGTAAATTGACTTACTCAGCAGAGCCAGCTAGATCTATGGCGGAGATAGTCAAAGGAAATAGAATGAAGGACCAAGGCATGCAATTGAAATTCTATCCATCGATGATAAAAGATGGAGTTAAGCTGGTTCAATTGAATCTAAATGAAGTGGAGCAGCAATGTCAACAATGGAAAAATGCCCTAATTGGATATGTAATTAGGGGAAATCCAACTTTTAAAGAAATGCTCAAGTTTGTATATGGAGTATGGACCTCAGTAAATACGCCAAAGGTACTGTTACATGATGATGATTACTTCCTATTTAGATTTGATTCGATAGATGATAAAAACTTGATACTTCAAAATGGATTGGTTCCTATATGGGTGATGTTCCCAGGACTACCAATACAGTTCTGGGATGAGGAAAACTTAGGAAGAGTGGCGAGCTATATTGGGAAACCACTGTGTACAGATAAGCTTACAACTCATGTTGACAGAAGTTCCTATGCTAGAGTTCTCATAGAGGTAGATATCACTCAAAATCTACCAGACGTTCTTCCTGTAATTGTGGCAGAAGCGAAAATTTGGGAACAAAATGTGGAGTATGAATGAAAGCCTACATTCTGCCAGGATTGTAATCATTTTGGACATATGACTGAGAAATGTCAACAAAAACAATCCCAACAGGAACAACAAGGAAAGAAACAGAACAAGAGGAAGAAGAAGGAGAAATGGGAATGGAAGATGAAGGCGGAAGAAGTGGCACCACCAGCTGCAACAGACCCTGAAACTAACAAGCCATATGCAAACTCAGAAGTGGCACCACCAGCTGCAACAGATCCTGAAACTAACAAGCCTGAGGTACCCCCAGATGCAAACTCAGAAGTGGCACCACCAATACAGGTGCAGTTATTCAGCAAAGGGAAGCAGGTTGTAGTTCACCATGGCTCAAAGAAGAAAGATCGAAAATATATTGATGCACTAGAGATAGCTAGAAGAAACCAGTATGCTCCTTTAAGGATCCTTGAGAAAGAAATAACTAAACAAGATGGAATAGAGGACCAATTGGTAGACAAAGGAACCAAGACAAGCAAACCACCCCCACCATGAATTTTGGCTCTTGGAATATAAGGGGGCTGAACAAGCCTCACAAGCAAAAAGAGTTTAAACTATTTTTGCTTACCAATAAGATAGATATGGTAGGTATCTTTGAAACCAAAGTAAGACAGTCAAAAGTTGAAGTGATTCAGAAAAAGTTTGGCACAGGGTGGCAATTTGTAGATAACTACTCAGAAGCACCTAAAGGGAGAATATGGATTGGGTGGAAGACAGTGAATGTGATAGTCTCAGTAATTCATGTTTTTAATCAACTCATCCATTGTCATATTCAGGACAGAACTACAAACTTCTACTGTTACGGGACTTTTATATATGGATTGCATACTGTTGCTGATAGGAAGCCTATGTGGGATCAACTTAGGGACATACATACCAAGACAAATGGGCCATGGATTATACTTGGAGATTTCAATAGTATACTCTCTGTTGGGGACAGAATTAATGGAGAACTAGTACATCAACAGGAGCTAGCAGACTTCCAATCCTGTATTGATGATATTGGTGTAGGGCAAATAACCAAAAGAGGATGTCAATTCTCTTGGAGCAATAAGAGGGATGCAGAGGATAGAATCTATAGTCACATTGACTGGGCATTTGGCAATCCAGATTGGTTCCAGATATGGGCAGGAATTGAAGCTGTTTATATGCTACCAGGAGTCTCAGATCATTCTCCCATAGTGTTAAATACAGAGGTGAACAGGCCAAAAGTCAGAAGACCTTTTAGACCCCTAACAGTACTTCTACAGCAAGAAGAATATAGAGAAGCAGTTAGTGCAGTTTGGAGAAAACAAATTCAGGGGATTGCTATGTTTAGGATATGCAGAAGATTGAAGATGCTATAAATCCAAACAAAGAACATTCACAAAGAGTATTCTTCCATCGATAAAAAGCTAGAGAACTTAAGGAAAAAGTTGGAGACAATACAAAGGGCATTAAATGATGACTACTTCAACCCAGTAATTATTGAGGAGGAGAAGCTGACTATTAAGTTGATAGAAAACTGGGATGCAGTTCAAGAAAGGGTACTTAGACAATAATTACTGGGTTGAAGTAGTCAGAGAGGTACTACTCAACCAGGCAGGTACCTCAGAGAGGTAAATTGCACCACTGTCACACTAATTCCTAAGGTGGATCATCCAACTTATGTGAAAGAATTCAGGCCAATTGCATGTTGCTCAACTCTATACAAGATTATTGCCAGGATCATAACAAAGAGATTAAAAGCAGTTGTGGACTACCTTGTAGGACCAACTCAATCTGCATTCATTGATGGAAGAAATATTTTAGACAATTTCATTCTGGCTCATGAGTTGGTAAAAGGGTATACAAGAAAAACAGTCTGGCCAAGATGCATTATTAAAGTTGATATTAGGAAAGCTTATGACTCAGTTGAATGGAGTTTCCTAAAACAACTACTGATTGAACTAGGGATTCCTCACAAGATGGTGACTCTGATAATAGAGTGTGCAACCACAGTAAATTACTCTCTGTTGATCAATGGTGGTATAACAACAAGATTCCCAGCAAAGAAAGGACTAAGACAGGGGGACCCTATGTCACCATATCTTTTTGTACTTGTGATGGAGTACCTAATAGAGCATTGAAACAGCTACAGAGTAACCCAGACTTTAACTATCACCCTAAGTGCTCTAAACAACACATCACGCTTCTGTGTTGTAGAGCGGATAAGATTTCAATGCAGCTTCTAATGAAATACTTTGAGCACTTCTCCTCTGTTTCTGGACTTAAAGCTAATATGGAGAAGAGCTCCTTGTATATTACTGGTGTCACTTCTGAGTTTAGAAAACACATCCTAGATGAACTACATTTCTCTCTTGGAAGCTTGCCTTTCAAATGCCTAGGAGTTCCTTTGTCTGCCACAAAATTGACTATCAATCAATGTATGCCCTTAGTGGAATAAATGGTGGCTAGGGTGAGATGCTGGTCCTCAAAGTTTCTATCATATGCAGGCATACTTCAACTGATAAAGAGTGTACTGTTTGAGATTCAAACCTACTGGGCCCAAATTTTTTTGCTTCCAAAAAAAGTGTTGAAGTTAGTCACAACAGTCTGCAGAAATTTCCTCTGGAATGGATCAAAGGAGAATGTCAACAGAGCACCAATTGCTTAGGAAACAGTTTGTCAACCAAGATCAACTAGTGGGTTAAATATCTCTGTAACACCCCGTACATTCGGACTAGGTGTGGATATGTTAAATGGGTATTAATTTGATATTTTAGACATATGAAGTCCTAGAGGGATGATTATTGAAGCAAGTAGTTGTTTCGGAATCAAGATGGAGAGTGAGGTGCATAAGATTCGACAAAATTGACTAAGTTTACAAAAGGTCCGTCTTCCAGCAGCAGTTAGTGAAAATGTGTAAGGAATTTGGGAAAATTCAAAAGATGAAAGTTGTAGGCCTTTGAAATATTATGGAGCACGAACGGATCTCTGTGCAAAAATTTATGTACATTTTACAGAACGGTATGCAATATGCGCGCCCTAAGCGCGCTCCTCCTGTGGCAGTGTTACTGCCATTTTGCGCGGTCAGGAGCGCGGTCAGGCCTACAGGTGCGCGGGGCGCTCATGGGAGGTCATTTTAAAGCACTACTTCGTCCCCCACAGCCCCAAAACACAAAAACTTGCTCTAGAAAGGGGAGCTCTCAAAAACCTAACTCCTTAAAGGTCCCTCCACCATCCAAGGTAAGTTTTAATGGTGATTCTAAGATGATTTCAATTTCCCAACATCTTATTAACATGTGTAAACCCTCCATATCATTAGATATTCGATTGGGACATCATTATTGAGAGAAGGAATCCTAGAACTCGAATTCAAGGGGATTGAACTTCAAAAAGGTAATATCTTCACCCTCTAATTGATTATAGCATTGGATTAATGATTGTAGACTACAAGTTCATGAGATATGAGTTGATGAGTTTGATAGAAAAGCATGAACAATTATAGGTTTGGCTTGTTGATTATTGATTATTGGTTAAGGGTGTTGTTTACCTTATGGGTGATAAAGAATGATGTTGATTATAACCATTTGAGACTTTACAATTTATCTAGGAGAAAGTGAATGGGTTATTGAGTGTAGAGACACCATTAATAAGGACTATGAAGCTTTATGTCACCAAGTGTTTGAGAAAATGCTTAAGTGATCAAAACATGAGAATTATTGCTAATATGGAATCCCTTTGACTTGTATTGATATAGATTAAAGTTAAAAGGGTCGGCGAATGTTGTATTACGCTCAAGAGCAGGAAGTTAAGGTATGTGAGGCTAACTCTCTATGTTTGGGAATTTTAATGATTCTCCCTACACTACGCTTCTTTTACGACGTTACCAATTGCCTCAGAAATATAGTTAAGCCTAGTTCCTTGAATAGTTGCAGAACTTCTATTCTCTAGCTTCGTAACTCGTTCATGACTTTCATTCCGAATGTTGTGAGCTCAGTGCGTAATCAATATAGACTTGTGTTTAATTCCCATGAGTCTCAGTCTAGATTACCAGCATGTCATAAATAGTTGAAGCATAAGTTTTCATAATCAGTTCATGAATACATGTCTCAGTCTAGCTCTATTCAGCATTCAAGTATCATGTAACTCAGTATGGTTTAGTATTTTAGCATCATGTATTTCAGTATGATTCTCAATTCCTGAATGTTGAACACCTGTATTTGGGCCTGAGGCCGTAGTTTATATGCTTTATGCATACTTGGTCCTGAGGCCGTAGTTTATGCTTTATGCATGTTTGGGACTGAGGCCGTAGTTTATGCTTTATGCATTTTGGGGCCTGAGGCCGTAGTTATGTATACGTATACTTGGGCCTGAGGCCGTAGCTTGTGCACATATATATTGGGCCTGAGGCCGTAGCTTATTCAGATAAACAGGTTGTTCATCATTCAGAAGAGGGAGTATTCATATCCTTACTTCCTTTGTTCAGTTTAGTTATCAGTTATCATTTCAGTTACCAGTTATCAGTTATCATTTCAGTTATCAATTACCAGTTATCGGTTCAGTTATCATTTTAATTATCAGTTATCATTTCAGTTATCAGTTATCAGCTATCATTTTAGTTATCAATTATCAGCTATCAGTTATCGTTTCAGTTTCTGTTTCAATAGTTATCATTTCAGTATCAATTATTAATTCTCAGTTATCAGCTCAGTTTCAGTTTCAGCATTTATAATTCTTTCTTTCAGTTGCTTTACATACCAGTGCAATTCAAATGTACTGACGTCCCTTTTGCCCGAGGCCTGCATCTCACGATGCAGGTAATGATTTACAGGTTGACGATTCAGAGCGCTAGGATTCTCGTACCAGCTATTTGGTGATCCCTAGTTCTTTCGGGGCATTATCATTATCTTACATTCTTCAGTATTTTCAGACAGTCAGTATTTTCAGTATTTCATTAGAGGCTTCATAGATTAAAGTGACAGTTAGACATAGTCGCAGGCTTTTCATATTAAGCTATGTTGGCTACAAAGATGTTTCAAAATTGCATTAGTATTTCCGCACTTTGATTTATACCATCCAGACTTTCATATACCAGCATGTGTTAATTTATCTTCCGCATTTAGTATGTTATGATATCACATGTTGATTCAGCCAGCCAGTTGGTTCGCTCGGTCGCATGTAGTCAGGCACCGGGTGCCGTATTACGTCCAGGCCTAGGTTCGGGGCGTGACATCCTCAACTTCACTTTATGGAATAAAGCAGCAATACTGAAATTACTATGAGCAATATCGCAGAAAAAAGACACTCTTTGGGTCCAGTGGATACAACACCAATACATAAAGGACAAGGACCTAAAGGCCATGAAAACACCAGGGCAAGCAAGTTGGGTGGTTAAGAAGATCTTTGAAGCTAGACAGTGGGTAACTCCTAATATGGACAGGCTACAAGGAATATGCAACTCAGAGAAAATTCAGCATTAAGAAAGCTTACATGGACAGTCTTCCTCAATATCCCAAAGTTACCTGGAAAAGCTTGATACTAAGTAAAGGTTTGATTCCAAAACATCAATTCACCCCGTGGATGGCCCTTCAGCAAAAACTGGCTACAATGGATAGAATTCGAAAATGGGGGATTCAAGTGCAAAGTGAGTGTGCTCTTTGCTCAACTAGTTCAGAAGAGACATTCAACCACCTGTTCTTTGAATGCCAATATTCCAAAATCATTTGGCAGAAGCTACTATTATGGACAGGAAAGCAGCGACAAGTGAAGTCATGGAATGAAGAAGTTACTGAACTGGCAAGCATGACAAGGAGTAAGCAGCCCAGAAATGCTATCTATGCTTTTCTATTTGCAGCTACAGTTTATAACATCTGGATGGAAAGGAACAGTAGAAGATTCAGACAAATTCAGAAGCCTCTTATATAAATACTGAAGGACATAGCCTTGCAATTACACATTGTAGGACAAAGATATTCCAATTGGCAGAATGAATTAGATAGATTGATAGATACCCACGCTAGAAGCTATTAATTTTTATGGTTCTATAACTGATACTCTTCCTAGAAGGTGAGCAGATATAGGACCTAGTACTGAAAGCAGATAGATCAGGAAGTTTTTCATAGGTTATTTTTGTAAGGATCCTGTCTCTATAGTCCAATGAGCAGGTGTGCTTGTAAATATTATACTTGGTTGAAATAAAAATTTTCTTTTGACCCAAAAAAAAAAAATTAATGAAAAAGAGAACCAAATCCTGTTTATTATCTGTTGACAATTGACATGTAGTGATTTCTCAGTGGCCGAGGATCTTTCGAAAACAACCTCTCTACTCATTTGAGGTAGGTATAAGATTTGCGTACACACTACCCTCCCCAGACCCCACTTGATAAATTTTACTGAATCGTTGTTGTTGTTGTTATGATTTCCCACATTTAATCTCACTGACTTTCTATTAGAAAACAAAAACGGAAAATAGAAAAGAAAATTAAAATGTCAAATGTTCCCCTAAATCTTCCTATGGTGAATTGAAAAAATAATTGATCATAAATTCTTTCGTTAAGTATGAAGCATCTCAGGCTCAAATATTAAAAACATACTAATAGCTAAATATAATGACCATCATATATTCATATTACAAGTCACGTATAGTTTTTCTTTTTTTGGTTTTTCACCTGATATTCGATACTCATTATAGAGCTCGATTAATCTAAATTCGTGTCGAAAAATCCCACTTTGAAGTAAAAAAATATTTGACAAATGTCATGTATAGTGAATGTATAAGTTATGAGCAGTGGCGTAACTAGGAATCTCGCCAAAGGTGTTCAAACTTTAAACAAGTCAATAAATTTTTTTATCAGTGAATGGTGTACCAAAATTTTAAAATCAATCAAAGCAATATTTAGTTAAACGATAAAAATACTTGTAATCGAACTATAATTTTATAAATCAAAATTAACATTAAAAAGACAATAATAGAAATTTTACTAAGCAGATATTAAAGGATAGAGAGAGTCGAGAGGATTTGTAGTCTGTGCTTGTACTCTGTAAAGAGCTTTTGTTGAAGAAATTTTTGTAGAGCTTAACTTTTAGATTATATAGTTTGTTTAAGAAATAAATTTTAATTTAAAAACTACTTTTAAGATTAGTTATTTGTCTTTATATAAATTTTAAGTTATGAGAGTTATTTTATTTAAAAATAATTAGATTGAAAAAGAGTCAAATAAACCATATATGCAGTGGTCTCCGTTTAAATTTTACAAACAAATTAAAATGGGCAAATAACTTTAAACCCGTAAACAACATATCACTGTGAACACTCTGGACCGCTGGATTGCCTCACTCAATTATGTTAAAGGTGTTCAAAATTTAATATATAATATATAATAATATTTGACTTGTATACGCAATATAATTTTTCGGCGAAGGATGGTCGACTTGACCGCCCTTGATATAGTGTGGCTACGCCACTGGTTGTAAGTGGAAGCTCTTTATTACGTTCTCATGGATATTCATTCTTGGCCGCTACCAAAATTAAATACACCTAATGGTAGGCATGGGAAAAATGATATAAAAGAGTTAGTCTGTTGGCTATGCTTAGAGTTTAATCAAAGTAAAGATAGAGAAAAAAACAAAAGGAAAATAATAGCACAATAGAAAAGTAGGTACGAGAGATTAATTAAAATACGAACACCACAAATAAAAAGAACAAAAAAGAGAATTTAATTTAATGGAATGGTCTTTTGTAACTGATGTTCAAATGTAGTGTCACTTTCTAGTCATAATTAAATGCTGGAAAATGCAACAGATTAATGGCTACATTTTTATTCTTATTTTTTATTCGATGTTCGATAATGTATTAGGGTTTCGACTCATCCAGATTCACTTCTCATTTTTTTTCTCTCTCTTTTTTTTTTAAAATTTGGATCATTTCTCGATTTGTGCGTGTCATCCTTGCGCAGGGGCCATGCTAATCTTCTCTGTATCGTTCCAATTTTATCGGATGTCCCCGAAGGGACGATTCACTTCTCATAAACGTTTCCTATTGGGATTTTTTTTTATTTTTTTTATTTTTAAAGCTTGAATCTAAAACCTTTAATTAAGGATGGATGGATCCAGGGGCAGATACACTTTGCAGTACGCGGCGTCACGTGATACTGCTTTGTCGGAATTTTTATTCAATATGTATATATAGATAGTATGCAAAATGAAAATATTGAGTACAATTAAATCTAAAAAATCGATACCAGCTTTTATTATAGTGATCTAAAAAATCGGCCCCTTTAAGTTGTCCTCAACGATCAAACAGACACCTCAACTGACGGCTTTACCATTGAGACACTTCAAGTGGCTATTAAATGTATCAAATAAACACCCGAGTGCATCAGACCATATGCGTGAGTTACACTTGCTAATGACGTGTCAAACGAATCAATCAAAAATGACACGTATGATTTATAATAGAAAAATGTACACGTGTAATTAACAACAAAAAGACATTGAAAAGGAAAGACTTCTTCCTTAGTTTCAATTAAACCAGCGCTCTGCCGCACCCCCACCAACTTACTCTTCTTTCTTCCTTTCACATATGTCTTCCCAAAAAACAGAACCCTTAATCCATCTTCTTCCTTCGATCTCCCCAAATAACAGAACCCTCAACCCTCATTTCACTTATGTCTTCCACCTAATCGTCATACCTTTCTCCAACTGAAGATCACCGAACTGAACCTCGACTTCAAGATTTCGAATCTTCTCAAACAAACATAGGATCTAGGCGGGCGTGTTCTGATATCGGGTTGGGTTCAGGAGAGGCTTGCTCCGAAAAACAAAGTGGTGAAGGAACTTGATGATGGATCTGAGAAGGGCAAATGAAGAAGGGGTCGTCGTCGAAGTCACTGGTGAAGATGACTCGGGGCGGAGCGAATCGGCTTGTTAAAGAATTGAACCGTTTAATGGACTTTTCTTTTTTGTGCTTCAAAAAAAATAATTGACCAACAAAGGCTCCGGCCAAACTTCCGGCTATTATTCCGGTGGTAGCTTAAAGAGGTGGAGCTGCTGAAATTTTGGGTGAAAAAGGATAATATTATTGCTGAGAGATTATTTAGTGAGAAAAATAATTTAATGTGGGACCCACTTCCAAAATTTAATTTAATTTAATTCTAAAATAAGAAAGAAAAAGTCTAATAAAACCTCACGCGCCGAAATGCAATTAAAATGCACGTAACTTGCCATGTCAATGTGAGTGTCTTCTAGATATACTTAATAATCACTAGAAGTGTTTCAATGGTAAAGCGGTCAGTTGAGGTATCTGTTTGATCGTTGAGGACAAATTAAAGGGACCGTTTATGTATTTCGCCTTTATTTTTTCAAATTTTGACATTGCTTACCAAAAATCTTGCGTACGCCCTGGATGAATCTTATTCATTTCACCATTACCGTTGGTGGTTAGTCATAACATCATCAAGTAGCAAAAAGACATACTTCGAATGCTCCAATATTTTATTTCACATACTATGAAAAATAAATATAGTCACACTAAACCTTGCTACTACTTGCCATTGTTGAACGCCTCCACAGATAGTGTCAAGAGTCAAGACTTTTAGCCATCATTATATTAATTGCTAGTATTTGAATATTGGGTTAAATAATCTAATTAATTCAATGTACTGACTTAAACTTATAGTTACATTTCAAGATTGGTTGGATACATGACTTACACTAATTAATAGTTTACTCATTATTTGTTTGTTTAAATTATGGTATCTTAATCATCGAATTCCATCAAATAAAATATCAAATCAAATTCCAAAAACAGAAAACATTTAATTAGTCGGTGCAACAAAAAAAGGGTTATACAGAGACTAAATGATGACATAATTTCTCCTTATCCCCTATCATAGGATTCGATAAAATAATTGAAGTGCGCGCAAAATAACTCGGGCTAAAGTATGAGATATATTAGAAAATATTGCAGGCTGCGGCACATAGAAATAACGCAAACATAAGCAAGCAGCCACAAATGACCATATCATTTTTATTATTAATAAATATCCACTTAAGTGTAGAAAAAGAATAAGTAAATAATTGTCAGTAGCCGTCAATCATTTTCTTCTTATATTATTAAAAATATTATTTTCATGTTTTTTTTTTCTTTCTACCATTCGACTGCAGTTTTGACAAGCAGTAGTCCATCATTGACTAGCTGGGACAGGGGCATCTAATTGCTTGAAAATCTCAGAGAGGTTGTTTTCGATAGGTCCTCGGCTGAAAAACGGATGAGAAAAAGTAATGACAACAAATAGGAACAACAACAAGATAAAAATATGACCGAACCCAAGAAAGCAGTTAAACTCCAGATAGAGTTGGTCTCAGTACATTGAAACTAAATGTAAGAAATAAAGGTAAATTGCTCTCTCCACATTATTTTGGGTAAAATCAAGTGCGGAATGAAAAATCTTTTTAAAATATTCAGATTAATCGAGCCAGTGAATATCATATATCAATTGCGGAAGTAAAAAAAGAAAAGAAAAAGTGACTGAATATTGTTAACTATGACTAGGCTAGAGGAACAAAGTTAAACTTTAGACTTTAAAAGAGATCATTATATAACTCAACAGAAAGTGAAAATTTCCAAAGAATTGTATATATAGTTTTTTAGTTCATCTGAGTGGAAGAGAGATTAATGTCTCCGTGTCATCAAATTTGAAGTCTTATATTTAGGGATCGTTTGGTACGAGGTATAAGAAGATATAGTGCTGGTATAAAATTTAATACCACGTTAATACTTTGTTTGGTTAGCAAACCAGGTATAAGTTATTCCGGGATTAAAATTAACACCGGACTAACTTATATGTTATAGAGGGTGGGGTAATTAGCACCGGGATAAGTTATACTTTCTTCTTAGAAATTATGCAATTATCATTTAATACAACATACCAAACAATGCAATTATTATTTTCTTCTTAGTTATGCATAACTAATCCCAGCATAAGCCGTATTCAAACCAAACGACCCCTTAGTGTGAGCTTTTCTTATTGAGAAGAAGCAGACTGCATATATTGCAAATGAAGAGGAGTTTGTCAAGAAATGACAAAAACAATTATTATAGTATAATGTAAGCAAGATATAAAAAAAGACAGAATTTTACTAAGCAGGTGTGCTGTCTTCACTTAATTATTATCCTACAAATAAATCAACAGGATTATTAATTGAGTTTTGGATTATATAATAACAGCAAAAATGTTTGCAGCTAGCCTAAGACATTTGGATTTGAGTTTGGACTACCAAGTTTTAGAAAACCTTTTGGCACAATATTTTGAGGAAAAGTTCTGTGCTTGGATTACAAAGAACATAGTTTGCAGCAGGGAGAGATTGAGGACATCTCTTGCTTTGATACAATAGTAGACCATAAATGAATCTAAGCACTGGCTAAATAACATACTCTTTTACAAGCTCTATTTGCTGATACACATTAAAGGTTGTGTCAGAATTGGAGTAGTTATTCCAAGAAATGTTTAGCCTTTTGAGATGAGAGAGTTGGAAGAGGGTGCTATTGGAATCAATCGTCCCTGCAAGCAGGCTGCAATTAAGGTCTAGTTCAATCACTTGGCCTGATATCTCATCACATTTCACTCGATCCTATAGGCAGTAAGCTGCGCTCATATTCCATGAAATTATTTTAGATAAGATTCTAACTATCGTAATGACAAATACTAGATGAGAGACCTACAGTAAGCGTTTTGTTGAATTTTAGTAGGTAAATGCTTTGATATTTGGGGCACAGTTGAGGTACGGACGAAGAAATCTTATCAAAAAAGAGCATGGTCGTCTAGTATTTGTGGTTAATATGGTAAGAAATCTTATCCAAAAACATTATCATGGAATATGAGCAGGGATTGCTGCCTATGGGAAGGAGTGAACTGTGATGAAATGTCGGGCCACATGATTGAACTTGACCTTAGTTGCAGCCTGTTTACCGGGGACAATCGATTCCAATAGCAGCCTCTTCCAACTCTCTCATCTCAAAAGGCTAAACTTTTCTTGGAATAACTTCTCCTATTCTCACATCTCAGCAGATAGATGACTTTAATTGTATCACTAAGGAAGTGGCAATTGCTGATACACATGTCAGAGCTGGGGGGTGGATTCTTCCAATCAAGTGCTGGTCGTGAGTCACTAGTCAGTCACCAAATAATCCCTTTGGGCTTGCCAGAACTGCACTTTGTTAACTAAACATTGTAGGCTAGAGTCCAAGTAATCAGCGTGCTATACAGATGCATTTGCCGCCTTTGCCTGGTGTCAAGAATTTCCTGATAAGGACATGACCACATGAGCCAAATATTAGACACAGAAAATACAACCTTTAGCTAAGCAAATAAAATGAATTTAATGATATATCAACAATGGTTGTTTGTAAGGGAGGTCAATTATAACATTTAGCTAAGCAAGCTAATTAATAAAGCACTTCATAACATTTAAAAGTATTGCTGGAACCTAGATTTATTCAGCTATAGATCTACCAAAGTAGCTAATGAGTAAAGTGAAGAACTTAAGGTTAGAGAGCACACCGTTAAGTCAGAGTTTTGAAGCCCTCCCCTATGATCATGTATAGGAACTGATCCTTCTCCACTCTGGTATTTGTTTCTATATTCTGTCTGAGCTATACCACCGTCATCTTTTGATTTTGACCTTTGACTTTTTCTGTACCAAAGACCATAAATTTTAATCTTGGGCCAGGTCTTCCCGAAACCTCATTGTTTTAAATTTCTTCTGGTGTATCAACCTCAAATACAATCTAAGTGATCTGCTTCTGGATGTTGTAACATTTAACAGTTCCAACCAGAGCAAGTGATTCAATAATGGCCTGCAGAAGTAGCTCGGGGAAATCTTCGACATGAGCAAGTCCATGATTGTTTTGCACTGAATTCAAAACCCTACCAACTATCTGAAGAGGAGAATAAGAAGACAAAATTATGATACTGCCAAGTATTTACCCTATGCAGTTGATTCGATGGACTACAATAATTTACATGATTGGCAATAAGAGACCAACCTTTCGTGCATAGCCACCAAAGGCCACACCAGCGATCAAAGCATTTGGTGAATGTAAGGAACTCGAGGGAATTTTCTCATAATCTGAAGCCTCTGAAGAAATGTGCAAATTGATATAAAAATTTCAGTGCTGTGAGGAACATGAACTTAATAAAGTGAGGACTGTGGAGTTAATACCATGTATGGTTGTTGTTTGGAATAATCTCTCCTTTTTCAAACCCTCTATGGTGTGAGCATTTGTACCACCCGCCAGTTGAAGGAAACCTATGGCGTAGGAAGAATCTTCAAGTTGCACCAGCGAGTATTTTATAGCAACAATGAGTTGTTGCAAGCAGTAGCAGACGAATTATTTGTATGCGGATACCTTTAGGCTTGTTTCCAGCAGAGGCCAATTTTCGTGCAAAAGCAATTGCATCTCTCGTGGCACCTCGGCCAATATCTCCACTCATAGGTCGACCATCCAACTTCAATCATGATAATAATTGGAAATTGTGAGAAATATCTTTGGAGAGTCCTAGCTTCTAAATCACTATTGCAATAGGACGCATGATCTGCACCTGCCATAAGTTTAAGCATTGTATGTTGGTTTCCATTATGGAGTACATAGCTTCCATCGCTGATATGGTTGAATCTCTCAAATCTGGAAAGCTAACCTACAGGAAACCAAGATAAAAACAAATTATTAACTTACTTTTTTGAAATGGAATAATTTTTTTAAACTTACTAGGTGATATTATTTAATTTAGCCATCAGAGATCAGAAAACGAATAACAGCTTCACATACTGCCACGAGCTTCAGATTTGCAGTTGAGTTCCCCAACCCAGTCCAGAGTTCTCTAAATACTGCAGGCACCCTATTCCAAAAATGAGAATGCAGATAAGATACAATTGCTAGCTACAAAATGATGCCGCTTTGATAATGTGACCTCGACTCTTGAAAACCATGGAAGTAGAACTTTTATCCTTAAAAACTTACGAAATAGAACCACGTCTACATTTTATTTGTGATTTGTTGTTAAAAAATTTAGGAAAACAAAAGTCAGAGTGTATTACAATTTACAACAATATATCTTGAGTAGGTACCTATTCTACGGGTTAAGTTTGTGCTTCAATAGAATAAGCAGTGAAATTCACACATGAATGATTTCGGAGAATATATTAACCAAATATTTTTTATGCTAACCTTCCACTGGTATGAATTTCTATGGCATCAACATCATCCCTTTCAAGAAGTTTAGCTGTAGCAGTAACATCTCTCACATATGTAATAGCACCTAAATCAACAAAATATTTTTTCATGAATGCAATGTGCACGTAAAAACAACAATGCTAACATTAAAGGGAACAGAGGTAATGGTGAAAATAGATGAGCAGCAGCATGCAAAAACCATGGTGACAGAGAGAGAAATAGATTTTTTTTGGTTTTAGGGGTCGAGGGGGGAGGGGTGGTGGTGGTGGTGGTGGAGAGAATGACCAGATTAATGGAACTCACTTATTTTGTCATAAGGACAAACCGGAAGGCAACGACCACAACCGTAACAGCGCTCAGCCAAAACTCCGCCCTGCTATAGTTACAGATGTAACGATTAGAAATGAACATGAATAAACTTTAAAATGAATATAACAGGGGATAGCCACAAGGTTAAGTGTATGATAGATAAAATCAAGGGAATTGGAAATGGAAAGAACCTTTTGCAATATTGCATTAGCAGGACAGACTTTCTCACAAGGTCTTGTGCAATCCTGAGGGCAATCATCCGGATCAAATTCTGCCACAATATCATACGAAACAGGAGTATCAAATTCAATCGTCTTATTTTGGAATACTTCCGGTGATCTATGAGTAATCCTTCATGGTAAAAATACAACCTCAGGTCTTTGAGCTAATTTTCTCAGCACCATTCATTTTTGTACATAAAGGGTTGCTGTCTTCACATTTTATGAGATTGACAAATAATAGACTCGATTGAAAACGAACTTGCATTATAAGCTACTCTGTTTGATAAACTAGAGTAGTTTTAAGCTAAATTCTTCTCCTCAGGTGGTTCTTTGTTCAAATTTTTGGAAAATACTTTAAAGCTCACTAAAAGACTGACATTAGGAAGGCTGAATACGGACGACAAGTTCTTCAAAACAAGAATATCCAAAGTAAAAATATACTCAATCAAGTTAGCATTTCACAGTTTCTAATGCTTCAGAAGATTATACACTCCAATCAGAAGCCTATTATTTTTTAATATACCGAGAAACCTTGAGGGTCAGTAGCGCATGGTTCAAAACTCGGTGGATAACCGGCCTACCCCTCTAACCTTCTCCACTTAAATACCATATTTTTGGCGACAGCAGGTTTTTGTCTACGGCAGGGTCCAATCAGAAGCCTACTTATACTAAACAAAAGCAAGAAATGATTACCCCTACATCAGGTAACCAAGATTATTGAGTCTCAGAGAAGACAAATGGTGATCGGAATCAGGGCGTGGGGAGAGTTACCAGCTTTACGAAAATGAAGATCTTCATCGTCATTAACACTGATCATTATCCAAGGCCTGCGAATGGGCACAATGGCTCTGGCTGCTTCTACTCCTTCGCTTACAGCATTCACCACTGACGCCTCAGCAGCACAGTCGATGCAATCAACTACAATCAACACACAAACTCACCAATCCAATCCTACGCAAGAAGTACTAGTGCCAAAACTATAAAGAGACAGTTAATGATTCTTTTTTCACCTCCAGCAAGAGTATAAACCAGAGAAAGGTTCCTGATGTCAACCAAATCCTACAAAAACCAATAAAGATACAATTGCTCAAATAACTTAACATGTCTATGCATTTTGTATAATCTTCAGACTTAGTTTGTACTAGCTCCGTTACACTTTATATGACGGTATTCGACTGCAGATGGAGATTAAGATGCGAACTTTGACTATATATATGTGTATACATATAATATTAGTGATTATTATAACAGAAAAAGGATCAGTGATAGTAGAATAATATTAAAATGCTACTACTACAACAACAACAAAAAGAACCCTCAAACCCAAACTAATGGTTCATTTATTAAAATAATGATTGAAATCAGTTTGATAGATAAACATATCATCAAAGTTCAAAATTTAAATAGTATAATGAATTTGAACTTTGCTAAGTTGTGAAACTTATAAAAACTGAAATAGTATCAAACATTTTGAGTCAATCCTTAAACGAAAGAATGCCATTTAAACTGGGATTGGGGTACTTGAATTTGAATATACATACTCCCTTTATCCCAATTTATGTGGCATTGTTTGACTAGGCACAGAATTTAAGAAAGAAAGAATTTTTTTTAAACTTGTGGTCTAAACCAAGTCGTATACATTTTCTGTTTTTGAAAGTTCCCAGGGAAGCCCGCAACCTCTACCATTCGGGTGCGTACTGGGTAACCTGCTCACTGTGCAATAGCTCACAAACCACATAGGAGACATAAACCGCACAAGGCAAGCCCGGTGCGACGAGCTCTGACTAAGGACATGGGTGGATGTAGAGTTTGGTCACCAGGTTTATCTGAACCCAGTACTTTCGAATCGGAGCATATATTTATGCGTAAAAATTCATTAAAATTGCAATAAATGATAGGTCTGAACCCACAATTTTAAGAATATAATGGATTTAATGCAAAAAATCTTAAAAGTTGAACCCATAGAAGCTAAACCCTGGATCCGCCTCTGACTAAGGAGGCTGCTGGCGAGGGGAATCGATCCCAGATGTGGGAAACCACTCGCCCAACAAACTCAACTAACCCTTGAATACTGTAAAGGTGAATTCTTTTAGAGTAAATGAGCGGTTAGGTGAAGACCTCAAAGCTAGCACCACAAATGAGCTTGACCCAATTGCCCTTTTGCAGAGATTCAACAGGAGAATTAGTGATTGAAGGAATCACTGTTTTCTTTATGATGCTTTTAACTTTTTCAAGATCATTGTAGTTGCTGGAATTAAGCGGAGCTGTAATAGAGAAACCAGATTAATTCAAAAAGAATTAAAGAGAATAATAATACTAGCCGGAGAAGTATGGAATAGAGAGAGTACCTCGCAATTTGGTGCCAAGTGAAGCACAGCAAGGGATGCTCAGAGCCATCATCTTGTTACAATAGTAGCTCCTTTTGGCTAAAATCTGTTATTACTCCATTTGTTATCTGAAAAATCTCAAAGTTTTTGAAATTACAGGATCACGCCCTTTAACTGTTTGAAAATAATATTACTAACCCCTCTATTTTATCGCAAAAATAATATTAGTAACCCCTCTATTTTATGGAAGTATAGTTTTTTTTTTTTTTTTTGGTTAACTCCATTTTATTGGTTTCGCACCATACACTTTTTGAAAGCCGATTAATTTGGCTTTGTGCCGAAAAATTTCACTTCAGGATAAAACGTTTCTTGTCGAAAGCAATTACACACTCATAACTAACACTCTGTTTGGATTATTGTTCTCCATCGTTTTATAATGTATTGTATTGTATCGTATTGTATCGTATTATATTGTATTGTTTTATGAATACAATGTCTGGATAGATTATATTATTTGTTATTGTTAAATAATATTTTGCTGTTTGTTTTTACTGTATCGTACTGTACTGTAACTGATAAGTTTACTAAAATATCCTCAATTATTTAAATATTAAATTTATCAAAACTTATGCATAAAAATAATTTTAAAAAATAAAACAAAAGAGCATGTTTCATGGGTGGTACAGAAGATCTTCAAAGCAAAGAGCATGTTTGAAAAAATAGGTCTCCAGGAAGCTGATGTAGCTGCTATGACTAAATACTCAATAAAGGATGTATATGGAGCCTATCATAGGGAATTCCCAAAAGTCCCTTGGAGAAGACTGGTCTGCAACAACAATGGCCATCCTAAATGGACTTTCATCTTATTTTTGGCTCTTCACAGAAGGTTACAAACTAAGGAGAGGATAGCATGTTGGGCTAATCTAGAAGATATAGACTGGGTGTTATGCAAGCAAGAAAATGAAGATATAGACCACCTACTATTCGAATGCACTTATGCTCAACAGGTATGGTCAAAACTCCTAACTTGGCAAGGCATAAAGAGAGATGTATGGAACTGGAAGAATGAAATACAATGGGCAATAGAAAATACCACAAGGAAGACTGCTTACCAGGAGATATACAGAATGACACTAGCTTGTGGAGTGTATCATATATGGCAGGAAAGGAATGAAAGGATATTCAGAGAAAGCATCAAATCAGCAGACCAAATAGTGAAGCAGGTGATAAGAGAAATCCATGTGAGAGCTCGCAAAATAAGCAGATTAGATAGATACATGAAAGATTTGAATTTTCATCCTTAGAAGATAGAAATATGTAAACAAAGTTGATAGAGATAGCATACAGCAAGTTTGGGAGCTCCTTGTCCAAACTGCTGATTCTGGCGGAAGCATGTAAATGATTTGAGATGATATAAAATATAAATAATTACCAAAAAAAAAACTTAATAGCTCAAAAAAAAAAGGAGGCAAAACACCTTAAGAAAGCAGAACAAAGGTGAGACAGAAGAAGGCAAAACACAGCTAATTAGAATTGAGTTAAAAGCAAATTAGGAGAAAAAATAAAATAGAAGGCGGCAAAACACCTTTAACGTTGGCGGCAGAAGTTTTGGAAAAAAACAAAGTAGGTTATAGGTTTGAGATTTGGAGTTAAAATAGAAAAAAAGGTAAAGATTAAAATAGAATTGTGGAGTAATAAGTTAGGGCATAATTGAAAAGAAAAATAGGAAACAATCCCACCACACCAAATCGGTTGTTTCAAAAAACGGGACTTTTCATTGTTCCAGAACAATGAATTTAACAATACAATACAACCAATTTTAAGAAACAATCAAAACAAACATTATTTTGGGATAACAATACAATACGATACAATGGGGAACAACCATCCAAACAAGCTGTAAACTCCAAATGTAAGTCTGATTAAGAAAGAAAAGATACTTATCACACCATTATACTCTTGGTCGATAATTTATATTATGTCTAGCGTCACTAAAACATAGATATTAATTATAAATATTTCTCATTCGTGTTTTATAATGGATATACATAGTAACAATTGTATTATGAATCTCTTTTTTCTTTTTTCCTTTGTGAATCATTTCTCGAACAACACCACCTATCTTAGTCACATAAATTGGGGTTAGAGGCTAAAAAATTAATTCTAGTTCAGTATATCTTTTGTTTGGCTTTATGTATCTCGAAATTCCAATATTGAAATAATTTTAGACATTATCCTTTACTTCATTTAATGAGCTAAAATGCTTTTTCACTAATCTTGTGCAAATAGAGAAATAACACCTCTGTTTCTTTCTTTGCTAAGTACTTCTTCAACCTTAAAACCCTTTTTTTTCTTTTTTTTTTGTTTGCTAATTGAATAATGAAAAGCAAAGCAAAGCAAGAAGTGACACGACCCAAATTCTCCCTCCGTGAACCGTCGTGACGACACCTAGTCTCTTCAACTAGGTAAGCCTAACATTTGCGGAATAATAATATGCTAACATAATTTTAACAACTAACTGTAACAGAACAACATAACTGAATACCATGCCGCTTGACATGTACAATAACCAATTACTTACAAATACACAATATGCCCAAAACCTGGAACATCATGAGTCACAAACTACAGAAAGAAATAGTATCTCTATACTCCAGAGTCTAACAAAAGGAAATACAGAAAGTGTTTGACATGGGGAAGAGTAGAAAGGGACTCCGAGGTCTGCGGACGCAGCAGATATACCTTGAAGACTTTACAACTGGCTCGCCTCACTAATAATGCGACTAATAAGCGGTTGCTGGATCTGCACACGAAAAACATGTGCAGGGAAGGGCATGAGTACACCACAACGGTACCCAGTAAGTGCCAAGCCTAACCTCGGTCGGGTAGTGACGAGATCAGGTCTGGGCCCTACTAAATATATAATAAAATAAGACAGAATGAAATATCGCAGTAAAGATAAATACTAAAATTTAACAAGAATGAAATCACAGAAAAAAACAACAGCTCAACACACAGAGATAACAACAGGGGATCTCCCAGGATACCGTCCCGTAGTCCCAAACATAAATGTGCAGGGGGGATCTACCGGAATACCGTTCCGTAGTCCCAAAGTAAATATGCAGAACAAGGGGATCTACCGGAATACCGTTCCGTAGTCCCAAAGTAAATATGCAGAACATGGGGATCTACCGGAATACCGTTCCGTAGTCCCAAAGTAAATATGCAGAACAGGGGGATCTACCAGAATACCAATCCGTAGTCCCAACGTAAATATGTAACTCAAACGACGGAAATAACAGCTTCAGCAAGAAAACCTACAATTTCGACTAAGTACCAGTCAAGGAAAAATAGAAATTTCACTAAATATGCTGCACAGAGTTCAAATAAGCAATTAGCAAGTAAACAGGCTATTCTAAGCTAACAGGATACTACACATGCTGATATAACCCAAATAAGAAGAAGAACAGGTTATTACTCAGTGAAAATCGGGTTTTTACAATAATTAGCCCGTGTACGTACTCGTCACCTTACGTACACGGCGCTCACATATCAAAATAGTACCAAATCCTAAGGGGAGTTCCCCCACACAAGGTTAGGAAAGCCACTTACCTCGAACCAAGCCCAATCAATCTGAAACAATGCTCTTTCCACGAATATCCGACTCCGAATGGCTCAAATATAGCCAAAACCAATTACATAACGTAAATATAGCTACAAGAAAACTAATCTAGCTAACAAAATCAAAGCTAAGGCAACAAATTAGAAAAACACCCAAAAAGCCTCCCCGGACCCATATCTCGGAATCGGGTGAAAGTTTCCAAAAATGAACACCCATTCACTCACGAGTTCACTGGTACCAAAATTATCCAAATCCGATAAATCCCACTCAAAACTCAGAAATTCGATTGGGGAACTCCCTCCCTCCCCCCCCCCCCCCATTTTCCCAACTTTCTCACTAAAATTCTTAATTAAATGAAGAAAACAACAATAGATTAATGAAATATAACCAAAATCGAGTAAGGAATCGTTACCCCAAAGCTCCCTCTGAAAATCCCTCAAAGAATCGTCAATTTCCAAGCTCCCAAGTCCAAAAATGAAGAATGAGTTCAAACCCTCGCGCTTAGGTCTTTTTCTGCCAGTCAAACCGCACCTGCGGCCAAATTTCCGCTTCTGCGGTCCCGCTTTTGCGAGAAAAATAGCGCACCTGCGGTTTTCACTTGAACCCGAGCGCACGCACCTGCGGCCAACAAATCGCATCTGCGACTAACGCAGGTGCGAAAAACCATCGCACCTGCGGATTCTGCCTAATTCCTTCATGGACACATCTGCAGCTCCTTCTTCGCTTCTGCGGACACGCACCTGCGGTTCCCACTCCGCAGTTGCGATTACACCAGCTGAGTCCAATTTTAGTAAGCCTTCAAACCTCACAACTTATTCCGTCAATCACCCAAAATCAACCCGAGGCCCCCGGGACCTCAACCAAACATACCAACCAATCCTAACAAACCATACGAACTTAGTCGAGCCCTCAAATAACGCTAAAAATACAAATCACCCTCCAATCCAAACTTAATGAACTTGAAACTTCCAAATTCGATAGCCGATGTCGAAGCCAACCAAACCACGTCCGATTGACCTCAAATTTTTCACATAACTTGTAATCCACACTACGGACCTACTCCAACTTCCGGAATCGGATTTCGGACCCGATATCAAAAATTCCACTACCGGCCCAAAACTCCAAAAATCCGACTTTCGCAATTTCAAGCCTAAATGAGCCACGGACCTCCAAAACACAATCCGAACACGCACCTAAGACCAAAATCATGCAACGGAGCTAACGAAATCGATGGAATCCCATTCCGAAACCATCTTCACACTGCTCCGACTACGGTCCAAATTCTAAGACTTAAGCTCCCATTTAGGGACTAAGTGTCCCTAGACACTTCAAAAACCAAAACGAAACCTCCCGGAAAGTTACAATAGCATAAATAGATACGGGGGAAGCAGTTACTAGGGAATCAGGGTTCTAACTCTCAAAACGACCGGCCGGGTCATTACATCTTCCCCCTCTTAAAACAATCGTTCATCCTCGAACGAGCATAGAGACATGCCTGAAGAGGTGTAAAGAGGAGGGTAACGACTGCGCATATCTTTCTCGGTCTCCCAAGTCGCCTCATTGACTGGCTGACCCCGCCACTGAACCTTTACTGATGCAATATTCTTTGACCTCGGCTTTCGAACCTGCCTTTGCAAAATAGCCACTGGCTCCTCAACATAAGATAGATCCTTGTCCAACTGGACTGAGCTGAAATCCAACACGTGAGGCGGATCACACCGTGATATCTCCGGAGCATCGAAACATGAATTACCGGATGAACTCTTGCTACGCTGGGAGGTAAGGCAAGCTCATAAGCAACCTCCCCAACTCGCCGCAACACCTCAAAGGGACCAATGAACCTTGGGCTCAGTTTGCCCCTCTTTTCGAACCTCATAGCGCCCTTCATAGGCGAAACCCGAAGCAAGACCCGCTCTCCAACCATAAATGAAACATTGCGAACCTTCTGGTCCGCATAACTCTTCTGTCTAGACTGGGTTGTGCGAAGTCTATCCTGAATCACCTTAACCTTCTCCAAAGCGTCCTGAACCAAGTTATGCCAAAAAATATAGCCTTGCCCGGCTCGAACCGACCCATTGTGGGCCGACACCGCCTACCATACAGAGCCTCATACGGTGCCATCTGAATGCTGGATCGATAACTGTTGTTGTAGGCAAACTCCGCAAGTGGAAAGAACCGATCCCAAGAACCTCCAAACTCCATCACACAAGCACGGAGCATATCCTCAAGAATCTGAATAGTGCGCTAGGACTGTCCTTCCGTCTGAGGGTGAAATGTTGTGCTCAACTCCACTCGAGTACCCAACTCATATACGGCTCTCCAGAACCGTGATGTAAACTGCATACCCCGGTCATTGATGATAGACACCGGCACACCATGAAGTATGACAATCTCACGGATATAAACTCGAGCCATCTGCTCGGAAGAATAGGTAGTCATCACAAAAAGGAAGTGAGCTGACTTGGTCAGTCTATCCACAATCACCCAAATTGCGTCAAACTCCCGTTGAGTCCGTGGGAGTCCAACAACGAAATCCATAGTGATCCGCTCCCATTTCCACTCCGGAATCTCTAACTTCTGAAGCAATCCACCCGGCCGCTGATGCTCACACTTCACCTGCTGGAAATTTAGACACCAAGCAACATACTCCACTATGTCCTTCTTCATCCTCCTCCACCAGTAATGCTTCCTCAAGTCCTGGTACATCTTCACGGCACCCAGATGAATGGAGTACCGCGAGTTGTGAGCCTCCTGAAGAATCAACTCACGCAATCTATCTACATTGGGCACACATAGCCTACCCTGCATCCTCAATGTACCATCATCCCAAATAGTGACCTCCTTAGCATCACCGTACTGGACCGTGTCCCTAAGGACGAGCAGATAGGGGTCACTATACTGACGCTCCCTGATACGATCATAAAGAGAAGACCGAGAGAGCACACAAGCCAATACTCGACTAGGCTCAAAAATATCCAATCTCACAAACTGGCTGGCTAAGTCCTGAACATCCAATGCCATGGGCCTCTCTGCTGGTGGTAAATAAGCCAAACTCCCCAAACTCTCTGCCCGGCGACTCAAGGCACCGACCACCACATTGGCCTTCCCCGGGTGGTACAAAATGGTGATATCATAATCCTTATGCAGCTCTAACCACCTCCTCTAACACAAATTAAGATGCTTCTGTTTGAACAGATGCTGCAAACTCTGGTGATCAGTGTAGATCTCGCAAGGGACACCGTACAAATAGTGCCTCCAAATCTTCAAGGCATGAGCAATAGCAGCTAACTCAAGGTCGTGGACAGGATAGTTCTTTTCATGCACCTTCAGCTATTTGGATGCGTAGAATATCACCCTACGGTCCTGCATCAACACCGCGCCAAGGCCAGCTCGCGACACATCACAATAAACTGTATAAGACCCCGCTGAAGGCAATACCAATACTAGGCTGTAGTCAAAGTTGTTTTGATCTTTTGGAAGCTCTCCTCACAGTCCTCTGTCCATCTGAACGGAGAGCCCTTCTGGGTCAGCCTGGTCATAGGCGCTGCAATAGATGAAAATCCCTCAACTAATCGACGGTAATAACCCGCCAAACCAAGAAAACTCCGAATCTCTATAGCTGAGGACAGTCTGAGCCAACTCTGCACTGCTTTTACCTTCTTCGGTTCCACCTTGATCCCTTCACTTTACACTACGTGACCCAAAAATGCCACGTAATCCAACCATAACTCACATTTTGAGAACTTTGCATATAGCTTCTTTTCTCTCAAGGTCTGAAGCATTGTCCTCAGGTGTTGTTCATGATCTTCCCGACTCCGGGAGTACACCAGAATGTCTTCAATAAAGACAATGAAGAATGAGTCAAGATATGGCCGAAATACGTTGTGCATCAAATGCATAAAATACTGTTGGGGCGTTGGTCAGTGATCGGTGCCAACCTTGCACCACTATAGAGCGGCGAGAGCGGTCGATGTAGCTTTTACCTGAATAGGTCGGGATCGAATCCACAGGGAGCTAGATTTGGGAATTGGTTTCCTATTTAAACTAGCAATGTGTAATGCTCTTAATTACACTTCCAATCATAGTTGTTCTTTTGATTACTTCTATTTGTTTATACTATGAGATGCTAAATTTAACTAAGAATACTTGCTAAAGGGTTGTCTAATAGGTAACGAGGCACTAGGGAAGTGACTTTCCCCTAGGTGAATACTTGACGGGTTCCTAAGTCTAAGGCAAAGATGTTATATTTGGGATCGCGATATAGTCGTTGCACGACACTACTCACTCTATACCTCTCGGTAGCTTGAGTGACTTTGCCCGAATTGACTTTCTCAAGACCAATTGGGTGTCGAGATTAAGCAAGCAACGTAGGCTCAAGTCGGGTATTACTATCTCTAGATTTAACCCTTTAATTGGGGCTATCAATCTCTTAGGCAATTTGTTGTTGGACTGATTTCCTAGACTTAAGCTCTCTTTCTCAAGAAGAGCCCAAGTCACTTAGGCACAAATTAGTGTTTGCAACCACTAATCCAACATACAGAACACAAATCAGTCCAAATATCAACCACCTATAAACATCTAAGCATTAAAACACTAGACCCATCAAATACCCACACTAGGGTTAAGCCACAACCCTAGCTAATGGGTCTAGCTACTCATAATTATGGAAAAAAACAAGAAATTATATGAAGAATAACTCATAATATTTAATTACAAACTAAGATAATGAAGATTCAGCGTAAATGTAGCTACAAATTGCTCAAAATGGAACAAAAGAGTCGTTCACGTGCTCAGCCCAAAGTCAGATTACAAAAGATGATCTAAAAGTGTGAAAAGAAAGTATTTATACTAGGCCAAATTTTCTGGACAAAAATACCCCTGACGAGGTAATGCGGTCCGCACAAAATGCACCGCGGACCGCGCTGAGGCTTTTTAGCTTGATTTTGCATTCTCTGAATCTGGACACCGCGGGCCGCACAAAATGCACCGCGGCCGCGGTGGCTGCAATGCGGCCCGCACAAAATGGCTTACGGACCGCGCTAGCTTCAATCTTCATTTTTCATAACTCTCTGAATCTCATCTCCGCGGACCGCATAAGATGCTATGCGGCCGCGGTGAGGCTACTACGGTCCGCACAAAATGGTTTGCGGCCGTAGTGCTTGAGTTACCAAAACTGCACCTCTCTAAATCTCATCACTGCGGACCGCACAAAATGGATTGCGGCCGCAGTGGATCTGTTTCAACTATGCTTGGACTTGTCCTTGGTACTTGTGCATGTTTCACTCCTTTTTGAGCTGGTTTTGACTAATTGTCACCATTTTGACCAAACCCTGCAAACAAGTACGACATGTAAGCCTTTGGGACTATTTTGTCTACATTTTTAATCAAAACTCAAGTAAAAAGGAGTATAAAATGAACTAGAATCCCTAGTTATCAACTCCCCCAAACTTAAGCTTTTGCTTGTCCTCAAGCAAACACAACAAGACCCACCTCTTAAGAGTAAAATCAAGAAAATTCAGCTGACCTAAAGTGGCCTCATCTAGCATCAATTGGGACTAACAATTGCCCTCAACTCAAAATGAGTCATTGACAACATTCAACCTTTTAAACACCATGGTTTTAGTGTGACACAAGAGCATCAAGGATTGACTCGACTCACCAAAGAAACTCTTTCTACTACCTTGGCCATTGTGGAACCCAAACTCATACATCCTCAACTCCCCCTAAGCAAACCTCACTTTTAGATTGAAGCACTCAGAACGAGGATAGTGGAAACACACTCATCTCTCTCAAAGAAAGGTCACAAGTCCGGCTCTAAGTACCATAAGCTTGCCCCTTATGTGAGTCACCACTAATGTAAGCTTCATTCAACTCAAGATCATATAGGGCTTTTGTGGAGATATAGTGAAGGCTTTTGGTTCAGGTTAGGAAATATTTGGTCTAAGTAGGTTCCATCTTCCCTTTAGCACTTCATTTGCTTCATTTTTGGCACACATTCTCTTGACTTTTTAAGTCATTTACTTCTTTCTTAGGGGTTAGAGAGACACACTGTCACTCTTTCTTGTTCATTTCAAACCTTTTTCTCCTTTTTAGGCTTTCCACTCCTTTCATCAGTTTACTTTTATTCAATCCCTTCATTTCTTCTATATTGCTCATTCTTTTTGACTTTTCGATTTTTCTTTCTTTTTCATTGCCTTTCCTTTTCTTTGCTTTTGTACCTTTTACCACTTTGTTGCATTCCTCGTCTCTCCCCCCAAACTTTTGTTTTTGCTATGTGATAAGGAAAGATTGGGTGCCGAGAGAGGGTCTTTTCAAAACGGGTAAAGGTTTGTATCATGGTTTTTGAAGGAAAAAGGGCTATGGCTCAAAGGGGTTGACTAGGGATATTATCATTGGTAGGCTATGGATGTTTTTAAGATATCATTTGGATAAAGGAGAGCCTATAGTCACTTCTCAAGTCAAACTACACTTAGGATTTCGCCTAGACAAACATTCGGGACAAGTTCTAGACTAATGGCACGGGACTTGGACTTGCGATTCAAATTCTCAGCACACACGCTATAGGATTGCTAAAGAGACAGAGTCGGGGGCCCACAACGACCTTAGCTAAGATTTGGGCAACACAATGGTGCCGAAAAACCACTTGATGATTATCGGCCAACACAAGAGTCTCAAGGTCACAACTTTCACCATCCTATACACAACAATTTATCTTTGACCATAGGATCAAAGGCAAATGTGTTAGGCCCAAGTGAAGCTTGCTTGAGGCACCACTTGTAACGACCCAACAGGTCGTTTTGAGCTCTAGCACGTCGTTCAGCAGTTTGAGGCCATAAATAGCTTCATTTCAGGTATTATGACTTGTACGCGTGGTCGGAATTAAGTTTTGGAAAGTTCAGAGTTGATTTGGAAAGAGAATTCTCATTTCGGAAGCCTTAAGTTGAAAGAATTAACTAGGATTGGAATTTTGAGTAAACGACCTCGGAATCGGGATCCGAAGGTTCCAGCAGGTTCGTATGATGATTTCGGACTTGGGCGTATGCCCGGATCGGGTTTTGGATGACTCGGGAGCGTTTTGGCGCCTATTGTGGAAAGTAGCATTTTGAAAGAAATTTCATAAGTTTGGGTTGAAGTGCATTTCAGTGATATCGATGTCTGTTTGGGATTCCGAGTCTGGGAGCAACTCCGTATGGTGATTTTGGAGTTGGGAGCGCGATCGAAAGTGAATTCGGAGGTCCGTATGTCATTTTGGAGCCATTTGGCTAAAGATAGAAATTTGAAGGTTTTTGAGAAGTTTGACCGGAAATGGACTTTTTGTTATCGTGGTCGGAATCCGATTCCAAAAGTTGAAGTAGGTCCGTAATGTCGAATATGACTTGTGTGCAAAATTTGAGGTCAATCGGACGTGATTTGATAGGTTTAAGCATCGAAAGTAGAAGTTGGAAGTTCTAAAGTTCATAAAGCTTGGATTAGGAGTTGATTCATGATTTTAGCATTGTTTGATGTGATTTGAGGCCTCGAGCAAGTCCGTAATGTGTTTTGGGACTGGTTGGTGTGATTGGTCGGGGTCCCAGGGGCCTCGGGTGGGTTTCGGCTTGTATCACGCTCTTATTTGATGTTTCAACGTTGTTTCTTTGGGCATAAAGGGGTGCCATATTAAGCAAATGAGCTCCAAATTAAGTTTTTATTGAGCCGTTAGATCCGTATCGTAATTTCAGAGCCAAAGCAAAAAAGAATCGTCGAATTTGGACATCGTACGAGGGAGTTATGCTCATTTCCGTGTCGAGAAAAGTGCTGGTTGCTGTCATAACTGCAGATGCGGTCAAATTTCCGCAGACGCGGAAATTGCTGGAGGCAGAGAGGTTTCGTTAAAAATCGAAGTTTGGCTCATTTTTACTTCATTTCTTCCACGGGAGCCGATTTTGGAGCAACTTTGGAGTGCCATTTTCATCACCAAGCATGAGGTAAGTGATTTCTACTAGTTTTGAGTATATACAAGGTTTATATATGGATTTAGACTTGGAAAATTGTAGAAAACTTGAGGTTTGAGGGAAAACCTAGAAAACTAGTATTCTTGGATTTTGACCACGATTTTGGGTATGGAATTTAGAGAAAATCATATATTTGAGTTCGTGAGGCCATGGGTAATTTTTATCTTCGAAAATTTTTGGATTTCGGGCACGTGGGCCCGAGGGCATTTTTGTCGACTTTTCGATCGCGGTTAGGAATTGTTATAAATTGGATTATAATGAGTACCTTAGCATATATTAATGGGTTTGCATAATTATTGGCTAGTTTTGGAGCGTTGTGCATCGATTCGAGTCTTCGAAAGGGCGTGGAATGCCGGTTATGGACCTTCGGAGCAAGGTGAGTCTCCTTTCTAACCTTGTAAGAGGGAATTGTCCCCATAGGCGAATTAATTGGTTATGTGCTCCTATTTGTGGGGGCTACGCACGCATGAGGTGACGAGAGTCCGTGCGTAGCTACTATTATGCTATTGTCCGGGTAGTATAGGACCCAAAAGCATGCTATACTTGGATTAACTGTAACTTATTGACAGCTCGAATTGCTTAAACCACATCGAATTAATAAATAATTTCAAAAAAGGATTAAACTTCTTTTCTTAAATTGTTAAAAGAGAAAGTAGCTTTTATTTGAGTAAATATTCCCCGATAAATTCTTGATTGGATATCTGAGCATGTATTTCTATGTGTACCTGCGTCGCATGTATGGTTCGCGAGCAGGGTAATTATTTATTTTATGTTGACCGCGTCACATGGATTGTTCGCGAGCGGGATAATAGATGCATCTATGGTTCGCGTCGTTCGACCCTCGTCAGTGCACAGTTTATTTTCTGTTGGAGCGGGCCGTACGTACCACGGTGTTGTTTGCGCATGCTTGTATTGTTGCCTTGAACTTATTGAAGTTGTTATTGCCTCTTCATGGCTTGAGAATATTTGGATAAATAATGAAAAGGAATTTTGGGAAAACTCCCTATAAAAGAAATAGTTGTCTACTTGTTTCCTCCTATTGGATTAAAAATTCATGTTTATAAGAGTCCACGATTTAATGAATTATTGACATCATTATCGGACCATTATTAAGTGTCGAAGTCGACCGTCTCGTCTCTACTTCTTCGAGATTAGACGGGATACTCATTGAGTACACGTTATTTTCGTACTCATACTACACTTCTGTGCATTTTTGTTGCACAGGTATATGTAACTCTAGTGGCCTACTGGGCATAGCAGCACGGATGATTCGAGGACTAGGTGAGTTGCATTATTCGAGGCGGCCCCCAGCTAGTATAGTCCCTTCTGGTATATTGTATTTACTTTCTGTCCACTGTATTCCGGACGGATGTTGTATTATATTATTTCTTAGAAATTGCTCATGCACTTGTGACACCGGGTTCTGGGATGGTTTTGAAATATTTTGTATTAATTGCTTATTACTTAATTTGAATTGAAGCAGTTGTCTCTTTACTTATGAAATTAGAAGGAAAAATCTGGGTTTTCAAAATTTTCTAAATTAGAATCTAATTAAGTATTTTAGTTGGCTTGCGTGACAGTAGTGTCCGGCGCCACCACGACCCTCAGTGGATTTTGGGTTGTGACAACATGGTATCAGAGCACTAGGTTCCTAGGGTCTCACGAGTCATGAGCAAGTCTAGTAGAGTCTCGCGGATCGGTACGGAGACGTCTGTACTTATCCTCGGGAGGCTGCAGGACTGTTAGGAGTATTTCCCTTCTTGATTCCTTATCGTGCGACTTGATCCTTGGGGGTGTATGCCTTTAGTTCATTCCTACTCAATCTTACCCGACGCGAAGCGCTTGTTATAAATTGAAAATTGAAGAACCGTAATGGTACTACAGATGTGATACGGGATGTTTCTCCCAGTATAGCTGATCGGATTACTATCTTTGCTTTATGGAAGAATATTTTATTGTTTCAGCCCAGTAGCGGTACTTCTGAGGGCTCGAAGGCTAGGCACAAGTTGCCATGATGCTTATGAACTATTGTTCCGCAGTATTGATATGATGGTAGGACATCTGCCCATTTGTCGGGGCATTGAATGACTTGATGGGAAGTTTACTCAGTGCATGATTTAGAGATTTGGTATTTTATTCCTGGCGGGGAAAAGGCAATCGGGCTGAGAATGGTCAGATGTGGGCTGGCGGAGTAACGAGACTTGGTATTTGCAAGCGTGGTGGAGCTTTCTTCTATGATGGGGTGTCGTTGTCCTAATTGAACGTACTAAGCTCGCTGGTGTTATGACCTTCTACAATTCGCCTTTGGGGCAAGCTATTGTTAAATAGTATTGAAAATGCGGCTGTCAGATATCACAGCGTGCGGTAGTTCAGGATATAATCGGTGTATCTAATGTCGACGGCTCGAGAAAGATGATCTTCAAAAAGGTTTAAAATTAGTAGCGACGGTGGGTACAAGTGCTACGAAGGTAGATTTTATTTAAGGCAACAATTGAGCAGCAAAGTATGAGGAAGGACATGTGAAAAGTGTCATACGGTGGCTAAAATTCCTAGAAGGCCAGGTGTATGAAGCAAAGGTCAAGTAGTTGATTAAAGAAGTGAGTTTGCCCAAAGTGGGAGAGTGGCGGATGTTGCATATGGGCTTGGTGGTAGGATGATTACGCACCTTAAGGAGAGTTTGGAATGATTTGGGATTTTAGTGGCTGGCGAGTGAAGTCTACAGGTTTAATTGGAAGTATGGGCTAATATGCAGCAAAGAGATCGGTCGTGCGAATGTGGTTGATGATTCAGAGTATAAAAAGGGGGTTTTACAGAAAGAATCCGAGAATTTAGGCGGTTGATTGCGCAAGGTTATGTCAATAAGAGATAAGGAATCCCGGTGAGTTCCAGAGTTGTGTAATAGTGGCATCAAGCTAAGTGGGAGAGTCCCACTGCCTATGATTGGGTTGCATGGTTAACCACTTGCGAGGTTTTCAGGTTGTTAGCATATTTATGGGTTATTTCGGCTACGCGAAAGACATAAGTGGTAATTTGAGCAAAGGATTGTTAAAAAGGTGCTATGGTTGGCCTTATTGGCGTCATGTTCAGACTTGGGGAAGGATTCAAGACTTATGCCTTGTAT
>NC_032000.1:50191252-50191982 GCF_001879085.1 Nicotiana attenuata
GCATGCTTGTATTGCTGCCTTGAACTTATTGAAGTTGTTATTGCCTCTTCATGGCTTGGGAATATTTGGATAAATAATGAAAAGGAATTTTGGGAAAACTCCCTATAAAAGACATAATTGTTTACGTGTTTCCTCCTATTGGATTAAAAATCATGTTTATAAGAGTCCACGATTTAATGAATTATTGACATCATTATTGGACCATTAGTAAGTGTCGAAGTCGACCATCTCGTCTCTACTTCTTCGAAATTAGACGGGATACTCATTGAGTACACGTTATTTTCGTACTCATACTACACTTCTGTGCATTTTTGTGGCACAGGTATATGTAACTCTAGTGGCCTACTGGGCATAGCAGCATGAATGATTCGGGGACTAGTTGAGTTGCATTATTCGTGGGGCCCGCAGCTAGTATAGTCCCTTCTGGTATATTGTATTTACTTTCTGTCCACTGTATTCCGGACGAATGTTGTATTATATTATTTCTTAGAAATTGCTCATGCACTTGTGACACCGGGTTCTGGGATGGTTTTGAAATATTTTGTATTACTTGCTTATTATTTAATTTGAATTGAAGCGGTTATCTTTTTATTTATGAAAAATTAAAGGAAAATCTTAGTTTTTCAAGATTGTTAAAAATGAGAACTTCATCAAGTAATTTGGTTGGCTTGCCTGACAGCAGTGTCCGGAGCCATCGCGACCCTTAGTGGATTTTGGATCGTGACACTTT
>NC_032000.1:50207713-50214339 GCF_001879085.1 Nicotiana attenuata
CAGAGAGCCTAGTAGGGGTCCTTACGAGAAAGGAAGTGCTACAATGATTCATATAAGGATATGTTCTCTCATGGTTATTGAACAAGTGTGGGGAAACTAGCACAATGAATTCACTAACTAAAGAACACAATTAACACATGTTATGGAGGTGTAAAGAGAAAATAAACATTTGTTATGAGCTGGACATACTTCTGCTATATTAACTCCCAACTGCAATATACGACCATGCCACGAGCAACCATAATACTAGGACAAAGTGAGCTACCTACTGCGGGATGTCCCAAGTGGACATGGAAGTTATGGCGACACAATATCTTCCTATGACGGGGATGTGAGGATCCCAATTTTCAGAGAGACTTTATGCACACAGTGACCATTTCGATTGACATGCACTCATGTGCTAGGTGTTAAGGTATGCTCTTATGTTACTAGGTAGTGAGAAGCTTTCATGATGATATTCGCAAGAGAGTAGATTGACTGTTCAAACCATATAAGCCATATACACAACTGAGTAAAAGAGTGACCCGAGAAGGATCGCAACACTGAGATGCTTTACATGGAACTCGACACCACATAGGTAAACTTTACGACGGTGCATGCATAGGCACAAGTGGGCAGATGTTGCCCATTTCAATAAAATATTCTGTAAGAAATTCATCAGGTATAGTCCCTCGTTAAGAATTTAGGAAAAGAAAGTGGGAAGTATTAGTCCTAGAGTTAGAACTCCATTCAAGGATGTATTTATAGAACTTAATTCCACAAGAGGATTTAAATAAGAGAATTTGTAATATAGTGGATTCACGACCAATACGGCTCCTTCAAGGAGTAGGTACACACAAGTCTTTGTGACTCACATCTTATCAAGACCATGCTTATGAGAATTCTTCAATTGGATGTACATATACAATGAGTAGAAATCCTGTTTTGACTCACTTAATGACTTTTGGTTGGTTGGGCAATAGCTTAATCAATACTCCTCGACTCAACATCCTTAATGCATGTAGGTAACATACTGATATACTATATGATCCGGTGGTGCAGAGACATAAATAGAAACAAGGGTACTCCCCTTAGCAAGAAGTTCTACCAATCCCTCTATGACTCCATACATTCTCCTAAAAAACGCTTAGACAATCTCCCTCACATTCAATGGTAGGGCATTCCCTCCTTACTGCTTCCAACATCATGAATTACTCACCTTAAGATTAAGACATAAAATGGAAATCAGCTCCCTATCTTGAGCCCTACTGCACGATCTTGGAGTATCAAAGAAGGGTGAAATTCCTAAATGTCCGAATAGCCTCCAACTTATAGATGTGGTCGACTACACACCGATAAGAAGGACTCTTCTAGACACGGCTCCGAGACATCCAAGGACGCTTTAAAACCTTAGGCTCTGATACCAAGTTTGTCACGCCCCAAAATCCGAGGAGCGGGACCGGCGCTCAACCGAGTAAACCCGACTGAGCAAGCCTGTTAGGTTTTATTCTACCCAAACAACCTCATGATTAAATAGGAGATGGACTCCATTAATCAGATTTAGTAAGTATTTCATTAACAACATTCATTTCATTTCCATTATCAACTTAAATCATAATTATCAAAATATTACAAGTCTTATAAATCTTTGCCAAACATCGGTGTTTCTACTTTATTTCCAATACCCGACACTACCCACAACCTGTCTACGGAGCCTCTAAACATAACTCAAGAGTAATGTAATATGGAAATGCCGGTAACAAGGCTCCGGCTATACCTCAAATACAACGTACAAGAAAAATAGATGAAACAGATCCCCGAAATGAAGTGGGCTTCACCAAGTCAGCTGAAAGAATGATGCGGCACTAGATGCGACCAACACCGCCTGCTATAAGAACACCTACATCCATTTAAAGACGTAGCGCCCCCGGTAAAAGTGACTTTAGTGCCATCGAATAGCACTAGTATGCATAACTAAACACCATCTAGTTAGAAAGAACAATCGTACAAGAACAGAGAAATCATAAACACCTTCTCATTAGAAAGAACTATCAAGCAAGAATAAAGAAATCATAAAGGTCAATCAAAAGCATTAACAATCACCATATCATCAAATAAACGAACCATATAATCTTTCACATTATTTCCATAACTTAGTTTGGGGCAATTGATATTGTTCAGCATCATTCATAATACCATCGCTTTCTTGGGCGGAGTCCAATCATGACCCGATCGGCTAGGTTGCCTCATTTGAGACATGTACCTCAATCACAATCTCATTCTCAATTTCCGGAATTCAATATCAGCACAATACCACCATGTGTGCGGCATGGTGTCCGATCACGGCCCGATCGGCTAGGCCGCCTTACCTAGGCATTGTTCCTTTCTCATTAATCATCTCATTTCAATCTATACTTCACATAAGACAACTCATAGGCACTTGGGGCCTCAATTATCATATCATACTTGGCACTAGGCCACATTTCATAACTTAATCTCTTCTTTCCCACATTTCATATCATTTCCACATATTTCACGTCAATATCAATCTCAAAAACAGGCCTTTCAATTCAAGATGTCAAGTACACATGAGAAATTCAAGTTATAAGCATAGAGAGGAATTCTCATGATTCGGCACAATAATCACAATTTAAACATGACTTGAAATCTAGGCCATTTAGCATATACTTCACATTCTTCAATCTCAATTTATTGTCTAAGCATTTCAATACACGATTCATATTCCTTACACCTTTTCATGTTATCAAAAATAGCACATTGATCACATTGAAATGCCTCTTTAACAAATATAGGGTCACAACACCAATTCATGTAAAGCATCAATCAAAGCAAGAATTCAAAGTTCAGTCTTACCACATTCACACAAGCATCGATAGAGCTCAATTTCTAAAAGACGGGGTTTTAGCCATACATACCTCAATATAGCTTTTCTTAGTCTTTACAAATTCCGGAACTCTTAGCACTTCGATCTATTGAGTAAGAATTACAAATTAAATCGAGAATTAGAGATGAGATTGAGATTCTAGCTTGGTTCAAGCATATTATCAAGCACTGAAGGTGCATCATGATCTTAGGTCCCTTTTGGGAGAAATTTTTATCATTTTGTACCCCAATTGCTTTCTCTTTAGTTAACTAACTCCCAATACCCTAAGGTTTGATATGCATGTAAGGAATCCATTCTTATACTCATGAATCGCCTCACTAATTACCCCTTATAGCCAAGAATAGAAATAAGAGCTAAGGTGATGGAGTCTTACCTCTTGGGATGAAGATCTAGGGGCCTTCACTTGATTATCTTCAAGGATTTAACAAGATTTTATGGAGTAATTTGATGGGGGAGAACTTTCCCTCTCTAAAACCCCTCTCTCTCACTCTAGAAATGCTCACGAAAATGTTCAAAATGAGCTATAACACCGAATATATCGATAGGGGGTCGGGTTTAAAAATTAGAAAATTAACCCTCCGATGTCGGGTTTGCTATAGCAAAACGGACCGCAAAACGAGAATGCTGGCCACATAATGCACCACAAAATCGGCACCAAAAATTGGGCTACACTGGCCCAGTTTGCGACAGAAATGCGACCGCAAAGTGAGAAATGCGACAGGTTTTGCAGTCGCAGATTTGACATAGGATCGCATATTTCCAGTCTTTGGTAATTTGATCATAACTTTGTGTAGGAATGTCCAAATGACGAACGGGTAGAAGCGTTGGAAACTAGACTCGAAGAAATTTCATATGATAGGGTATTCATCACATAAAACCTTATACATATTTAGATATGCTCGTTCAAAGTATGGACTAGTGCAAGCTCATTTCGAATTTTAGCCTATTATGAACTTTTCCAATTTTTTCTTAGACTTAGGCCTTTCCTTGGGCCCCAAATTACTTACCATAAGACGTATACACATATTTACCAAATCCAATTGATGTACACCATGTTAATAGCATAAAAAAAAATATTATAATAAGCCTACGTGGAACCACGAGATCCTAGGTTACTTAGCGAAATTTTCCGGGGCCTTACAATAATAATGTAATAATCCTTGTAAACACAGATATGGGGTTATAAGTAAAAGCTGAGGAGGGATTTTTATCAATTTTGGTTGGGTTCGGGTAGTAATCATGCCTATAGGTTGTTGTAGTGATTCTTTATGCCATTAGAAACCATGCCTATAGGACTTATCTCATTATTTGTAATCCTGAACTTTCACTTTGCATCCTAGAAATCCTGCTTCTAGTCAGTTTTGTCAATTCTGCATCAAGAACCATATTTTTTAAATCCCATGTGTGCATAAGAGATCATCTCTCTAGGATCTTCTTTATTGAACTCGCTTGGCAACTGGTTAACGCCTTTACCCGTTTAGATATCATGTCTATAGGAATAATGCTTATAATCAGTTTCAGCACTTAGAAAGCATGCCTATAGGATCTAAAAAGATGAAATCTGCCTGTTAAAATCAATCACTGGTTTATAAACTGTACTCGTTAATTAACAATTTTAAGATTCTGCTCTGGTCCTCACTTAAGCAAGCCTGTAGGGTAATTAAGAATTCTGGGTCAATTAAAAACTGTGATTTCTTGTTGCTTGAAACACGCCTAGTTTCAGAATATTAACAAAAATCGGTAGGCAAACTGATAGGTACTGCTGCTCGCTTTAATAAAGCTGTTATATATTCTGTTCATGCTCATCTAGATATCCTACCTATAGGATCCTAAACCATAAAAATTTGTTTTTTTGAATTGCGTTCATTGGTTGGCTATTTGTGGAGGTTTACATGAGCCCCTTTATTTGCTCCTTACATGATAGTCCTATCTGAATTTTTTTTGCCGTTTAGTATTCTCATTTTTTAGCAACGTAGGTGAGTCTAGATCTATCAAAAAATAGAAGTCCTAAACACCTCCAGGACTATAGGTAAGGGACAGTAGTGCACACATAAGGTACACATTAGAAGCTATTAGAACGCTTAGGTAACAATTGAAAGACAGTAACGGGGTAGTAAAGGAGATGATGACCTGTGCGCTAATGCTATGCGTAACACCCCAATTTGGGGAAAGTTACCAAGTATTGCATGGAAATGATCCTATAGGCTAAAAAACGTAGGACCCCTTTAATTCTAGTTTTGAAGTAATTGTCTATTTATTTTAAATTGCTTAACTTTCCTTTAAAGACTAATTCGCTTAATTGAGTTTGGACGGGACACACCATTGTAGACCTCGAGGGGTGCCTAACACCTTCCCCTCGAGGTAATTTCGAGCCCTTACCCAATCTCTTGTAATGTAAACTGGTTTCACGAGTTAATTGTTCTAGGTGCCCTAACGCACCTTAATCCGTTAGGTGGAGACTCTTCAAATCTCTTACCCAATTCCAAAAGGAAAGTAGTTGTCCCAAATTTCGAAACCCGAACTCCGCGAGGAAAAAGGGGGCGCGACAGCATGGCGACTATGCTGGGGATAATTAGGCTCTTACCATAACGAACTTGTCTGTGAATTAGTCTTTTAGCATGTCTTTATTCTTCCGTTAATTCTTGCACACCCCTTCCTATCCTATGTGGATTTATTTGCCTATCCTTATTCATTTATGATTTCCGTCCCCTACTTTATCACTTTTACAATGGAAACTGACTTGTCTCTTTGTTTTTCTTTTCTTAAATGTCTTTACAATTATTAGAATACCGCATTTTATCATTATTCATTATGCAAATACTTGGCAACGTGTTATTTTCTTTTGCATAACTCCATGCTCAACATCATATTCCACTCGTGAGTATTAATACCATAGCGGCACTTGATGAGTGTTTGTGCTCTTCCTAAATTCACCCTTTAAATCCAGAAAAGCTTATTTACGGTAAAACTAGTCGATCGGCGGTGCAGTCGACGCTTCCATGCCTTTCCCCCCTCAAGTTGTCCACTTGAGGGTACTAGTATAGACTTCTATAGAGACCTTGCTCTGGTAACAACTGTACATTCATCATGGTCAAACCTAGCCGGGGTTAATATGCTATCCACATAATAACCCTCTAAGAAAGCCTTGCCCAAAGTCCACCGGGATTTCCATAATGCCAATGGACGCAACCACGATATGTGCATTATTTGGAGAGATAAATGCCGACATGCTAATCGTTAATGTGTAAGTAGCCGAATCTGGAGGGGGCAAGGGTCTAACTCTGTTTATTTTGTAGAAAATAAGGCACGAAGTCCCCAGGTTCGGCATGGTCCGAAGTAAACCACCGCTGTTGTTGGACTGGTGGGAAAATCTTTTGCCAAGCGATAAAAATCACATGAAAAGGGTTCTTGAAGGAGGACATCTAGCAGAGGAATACCTGCTGTTGGACATGCACGACCTGGGGAATCTGATTGATGCAGCCAAGAGGGCCAAATATGGGGAAGGCCCCTCCGGGACCAAGTGGATTAGGTTAATCTATTTTGAGTCATTTTGGGAATTCAAGTGTAATAAGGCAGATGCCATTAGTAACTCAATTATATATCATCATTTTTAGGTTCGTCTTATATAATAAATTAATGAAATGAGGCATTTATCGGTATTAAATCTCTCCAAATCTACTTGTCACTAGGCTTAGCTCGGGCACAACGAGGTTCCCCAAATTAGGACGCGAATTTATATTCC
>NC_032000.1:50214439-50215676 GCF_001879085.1 Nicotiana attenuata
TGTGTTTGTTTCCCATTTTCTGAGGAAGGTTGATAACACTTTTCGGTTGCCTAATTAGTTATGTGGGTTGAGTAATCCCCTCTAGAGTTCGTTTTCCTTAGGTATCACGTTCGTTTGTAGCTTATTGGCACATTGTGGCATCATATGAGACTTTTTTGTCATGTCTGGGGTGGCTCGTTGCCTGAGCAGCTTATACTGGTTGAGACGAGATTATTGGACCTAGGATCAGTGCAATCGGGTTTATGTGAAGCATGTTAAGGAGCAATTGTCGTTGGTATTTTGGGCCTGCTTCAGGCTCTCTATAGTACAAGTTTACTTCTCATTGATGTAATTTACTAAATCGTGGTTTGTAATAATCCTTTGTAAGCAGATATTGGGGTAACTAGTAAAAAGGGGAGGGTAGCTATATGAATCTGTGGGGTAGATTGGGTAGAAACCATATTTTATTTTTTACAATATGATGAGTTGCTGTAGAAATCATGTTTTAGGTTTGTATGACGCATTAGATATCATGTTTTAGGATTGCTATGCTTACTCGCATAAAATCATGCAACATTCGTGCATTAGATATCTTGACTTTGGACAATCATATTTACTGCTTCTGCATATCACATGTTATAGTTCATCATTTCACTTTTGATTCTGCATAAGTCGCTATCACTTAGAAATCCTGCCATTAGGTTACTAGTGTTGTTTAAAATAAAATAGCCTTCTCCATGTGCATTAAAGATCCTGTTTTAGGACTGCATATATATCTGCTTTGAAACATGTCGCTAAAATAAGTAGGTTAAAACAACCCCACACATAGGTACCAGTTCTGGTATGAATCAGTATAAAAGCACCTACTATATATTCATCACTTAGTTCAGCATGCCTATAGGATGAAAGAACTTCAAATTGTTAAAGTGGTTCCAAGATTTTGACTGCATATACATGCCTAGGCAAGCCTTAGGGCGTTAGACAACTGTGAAATCAGGTTCTGTTTATGTGTGAAATTGTCCAGGCTTAATAGGCTATAAAACCAGTAGGCAAACTGGTTAGGATTTTGCCACTTCCGTTAAAACAAACGTTGCATGTTCTTTTCTGAATTTCTTTAAAAATCAGTTGTTTGAGACGTGCTGCTTATTTGCCTATGTATATGTGGAGGTAAATATGAGCCTTTTATCTGCTTCCTTAATTGACAGTCCTATGTGTTATTTGTTGTCGCCTAGACTTTTGCCTTTTAAACACCTTAGGA
>NC_032000.1:50219917-50220495 GCF_001879085.1 Nicotiana attenuata
TTGCATAAATCATGCTCCACATCATATTCCACTCGTGCGTATCAAATCCTATAGCAACGCTTGATGAGTGGTTGCACTCTTCCAATTTATTACCCTTAAATTCGGAAAGGCTTATTTGCGGTAAAACTAGTCGATCAGTGGTGCAGTCGACGGTTCCGAGCCTTTTCCCCTCAAGTTGTCCGCTTGAAGGTACCAGTCTAGACCCCCATAGCAACCTTACTCTTATTGTAATTGTGCATGCATCATGGTCAAACCTAGTCGGATTAATATGTTGTCCACATAATGATCCTTTAAGACGAGCCTTATCCAAAGTACGCCAGGGTTTCAATAATCCCAACGGACATAACCACATTCTCTGCATTAATTTGAAGAACTAAATGCCAATTTGCTAATCATGAATGTACAAATAGTCGAGTCTGGTGGGGGAAAAGGACCTAACCTTTTGTTTACAGGCAAAGCTCATGATACCCAATATTACCCCTCAGAGGTTGCCCACAAGGTTCCTGACGCATACAAGAAGAGCCCTCGGGATGAGCTTCATGTTGAAAATGAAAAGGTCACAGGAAAAGAAGGGCGAG
>NC_032000.1:50221191-50244503 GCF_001879085.1 Nicotiana attenuata
AAAAATTGTAAGAAATACAAATACATCGTAGAAATACAAAGTAGTAGATTGTATATAATTTGTAGACAAATTGTAATTAATTTGTAGATTGTAGATAATTTGTAGATATAATTGTATATACGTTGTAGATAAATTGTAGATAAACTATTTTATGATTGTAAATATTTTTATTGCTGTTTGTTATGTAATTCTAGGTGAGGGCTTCAACAGATCAAATCCATACTGTGATAGATGGTGTGAAGCGTTACATGAATCCTACATTATAACTACTATTAACTACAAAAACTCTACAATTATGTATAAACCCAGTTCTACAATTCAAACAAATTTACCTACAGTTTACCTACAGTGAATGTACAAATTACCTACAATTTAAGTACCTAATATAAGAATAACTACAATTTACCTACAGTTACAGGGCAAACAGGAAACACATCATCCACAATCATGTCTACATTATATCTACATTTTAGACTACAATTAATCTTGGAATGTTCTACATAAACTAAAAACTAACTACAACTACACTACAAACAGTAAATCTAGATGAGGGCTTCAACAGATCATATCCATTACACTAAATCTATAATTACACTACAATTACACTACAATTACACTGCAATTACACTACAAATACACGAGAAACAGTAAATCCAGAAGAGGGAATTTTGTTTGGTACCCCAAAAAAAACTACTAAAGTGTATATGTTGTCATTGTTTTGCTAGTTCGTGGCGTATTAAAATGTTTGTTGCAACTTTTGATTTCATGTAGACTTTCAGAAAATCAGATCACATGCCACAATTGTGGCAGAGGAAATTGGCACGACATTCAAATATAATGAGATTTCGCTGGCTAATGCATCTCAAGGACATCTTTCGTTGATTGATCTTGCAATCGTGGATGAAGAACAAGAAATAATGTGGGGTATGGGTAAAAACGTGGGGTGAGGGGGTGAGGGGTAAGGAGAGAGAAACGTGAGATATATGGATACCTTTAATTAAGGAGTAAAAACTGCCCATTAATTAGATATGGATACCTTTAATTAAGGAGTAAAAATAGCCCATTAATTAGACCCTTAATTAAGTATGGTATAGGATTGGTAATTTGGTATACTAAGTGTAATTTACTCAAACCTTAAACATGTAGGGTAAAAAGGTTTCCTATGTGGTATAGGAATGTAAAAATTCTTAAATTTAATCCCAAAAATGTATACAAAAATAACACACCTAAGACCTTAAACCCAATGGCCCTTAAGTATAGTGTCTTATCATTCTAATTTTAGGCTCTCTTTTTGGTCCTCAAAAAAGGAAAAATAATGGAAAAGGAAAAAGTGGAGCAAAAGAAAAGGAAAAAAAGGGAGGAAAAAAAGGAAGTATTTGACTTGCTTTATTGACAATTCTCTCCATAATTCATCGTCATTATTTAAATAAATCAAATATTTACATTTTTATTGCCTTTTTTAGATTTATAAACTTGAACTTTAGCAATTGTTAAGAATTTCCGAGTCTTTTAAAAAGCAAATGCTTAAAATAAATAAATATGGTTGTGGAATGCCGTGTAAGTTGAGCTTGACCAAAATCACACATTTAATCACATGTATATTTATAGTGACATACACAAAAATTGCTTTAGTGATATCGATGTAGTGTTTCAATTTAGACTTGTAAATAGAGGCGGACCTATGCGGGTAGAAGAGGGGTCACTGAACCTTGTTAACTTCGGCAAAAGAACTCGACCCTATGGTCCTAGCGCTTCGTGTTCTTATATATATACGGCTACACCTATACACACACACACACATACCACATACACTCTTCATTGTAATACTTTAACTATAAATAGCTTGTTATAGTATATGTTAGTGTATTCATAGTTTGTATTACAAAATAAAGTGATAACGGATTACATTTATAATATTTAGATAGTAAATATAAAAGTGATTCAAAAGTTTGACCAATGTTGCCCTAATAACCGGCCAACTTTGGTCGGTTATTTTCCAGGAAATAAAATATACCGACCAAAGTTGGTCGGTAAATGCTTCCCCTGCATTACTGATCAGCTTTGGTCAGTAATTTAAATATAAATTCTTTAAATTTTATAAAATATTTTAAATAATAATATAATTATTGAAATTTAAAAAATTGGGTCCACATTACCGACCAAAGTTGGTTGGTAATCAAAAAACTTTGACTAAGCAAGTCTGACCAGCTCGGTCAAATGTAATTTTAAAAAATGTAAAATATTTTTTTTGTTGTTTCCGTCCATGTTGGACAGTTTTTTGGTCGCTTTTTTTGACCGACCAACGTTGGTCGGTAAAGCTTGATCGATTTTTAGCGAATTTCTAGTAGTGTGTTCGCTCATGTGCTCCTGCCACATTCAAATTATGGATCTGCCTCTATTTGTAAAGAAGTTTAAAATCGGGTTATAATAGTTTTACTTCAATGTTTTTTTTGGTTATGCACGTCATAAAGTGTAACATACACATTTTTGATCTTGTTGAAGTATTATTATAATAGTACTAAAACTTCAAAAATTAGTTGGTAAGGGACAAAAGTAGCTTTACTTACGTACGTCTTATATAAAGTTATAAACTACACAATGTAAAATTAGCTTATCAATTTTAATTTTAATAGTTTTATTCGGTAAAAGGAAATATCATAGCACAATTTTTTAATAAATTGTTGCTGAGCACTTGATTCTAGTTAATTAAGATCTCTAAGACTTTTCACTATACATATAAATTATTACTAATATTTTCTCCTATATGGATGTAATTAGTATATTAAAATATAAAATGAAAGAGAAAATAATATAAGGACAAAATGATTGAATTTTTTTTAATGAAAAAGTTATATTGGCAGATAAATTTACAAGCAATATATAATGAAAAAAATGACAACTATAGNAATATAAAAATGCACTTGGCATTTGCATTTAGAATTTAATTTTACATTTTAGGATTATTAGTAGTTGATTTACTTTTAGGAAAAGAAAATGACAAAATGGGCCCTTCTGCTATTTTTAGTTTTAATTTGTTTTAGTTTGCATTTAATTAGGGAATTTGTGTAATTGGAAATTTGGATGTGTAATTTTAGAGGCAATTTGAGTTTTGGTTTTTAATTTAGCATTTAACAAAATCAAGAAAACAAAATACAATAGAAAGAAAAAATTAAGTTTTACCAATTTTAATGCGCCAAATTAGCAAATTCCAACAATCTTTATTCTTAATCTTATCCAAATCTACTTAGGAAATGAAGTAAACTTAGAAATTAACTATACACTATTGAGAATTTTCCTTTATCTTCCTTTCAAAATTCTTCAACATTCTTTAAGATGAATATTAACTTTGCATTTTTGGCCATTTTCCTTGTTATATTTTTCAGCTTGGATTTTGTTCATGGTTTGTCTGTGAAAAAAGTGATTGATTCTCCTCTTTTAACAGAGAAGATTGACACCAATCGTACAATAATAGTAGATGTTAATGGCCAAGGGAATTTTAAATCTGTTCAAGCTGCAATTAATTCAGTTCCAGATGGGAATTCTGATTGGATTATTATCCATGTTAGAAAAGGGACATATAGGTATATTGTTCTATTTTTTTTTATTTTTTTAAATAATATTTTATGCACACCTCTGACTATTTCGCTAGATATCTCTGATTATTTCACTGGATATTGTTAGGATAACTCTGTACATCAAACCTTGCACATATAAAAAAGATCTACTAGCGTTTGCATTGGCATTTGAACCCTTTATCTATAAGGGCGGAGCTAGCATACGACTTACGGGTTCAGTTGAATTCAATAGCTTTGATGCAAACCTCATATTTTTCTAAAGAACGGTCAAATTACCATTTTTCCTTCAAAAATTAAATTAACTTTATTGAATATTTATATATTATTAATTTAGAACCCAATAATTTAAAAGTACTAAAATTCCGACCCCATAAATTTCAAATGCTAGCTCCGTCTCTGCTTGTCTACCATAATTTTTGCTTACTTCATTAATCATTATAGATCACACCCTTGGGTGCAAAATTACTTTATATTCTTCATACCTTTTGTTTTAAATCTGCCATGAGGCCGAATATTATAACTAGCTACAGCAACCCGTTTGCACAAAATATCTCGCATTCATACAGGGTCGGAAAAAATAACATACGTCATCAAAAGGTGTGATGTAGACAATCTACCTTAATGCACGTATTAGTGACTATTTTTACGGCTTGAACTCGTGACCTATAGGTCACGTGAAGACACCTTTACCATTGCCCCAAGGCTCCCTTCGAATAGTATAACTAGTAAATTAATGTCTAAAAGGAAATGAAAGAAACTTGTCCCTTAATTATCATATTAAAACACAAATATAGAACTAGTTATCAATTTGTTCGAGATTGTGTTTTATATATATTTTTGCAGAGAAAAAGTCCATGTACCAACAAAGAAACCCTACATTTTCATGAGAGGCAATGGAAAAGGTAGGACATCAATTGTATGGGCAGAAAGTTCCACAGACAACTCCAAATCTGCAACTTTCAGAGTTGAAGCTCCTAATTTCGTTGCCTTTGGCATTAGTTTCAAGGTATAATAATTTAATTTCCTATCCATCCTCATATTATATTCTTTAACTTTTTTATACCATCATACTACTTTATTAAACATTTAGCGAATATTTGTCATGCATGCTTATAATATTTACTCTGTCCGTATCAGGGGCGAAGCTATGCTCTTCTAAGGGTGGTTTATTGACCATACTTCGTTAAAAAATTATACTGTATATATAGGTAAAATGTTAGATTTTAGAGGCATATAACATATATTGAACACCTTTGACGGGGAATTTTTTTTCTTCTTTTAAGTTTGAACACCCTTGGAAAAATTTCTGGCTTCGCCACTGGTCCGTATGTGCGTTAAGCACTTGAGTTTGAGCTAAAATATCAAGCTTAATGTATGTTTGATATGATGAAAGTCATTTTTATAGAAAATATTAAAGATTGATAATAATATTAGCAAAATAAATAGTTTTATGATGAAAATTTTGCGTTCTAATTAAAAATTGTCAATAATGCCTAGCTAAGTCCTGGTTGAAGCAAGAAATACGAAATTAAAAGTTAAAATTGTTGTAAGAAAAGTAGCTTCCGTCCATAAGCGACGGAAGTTATTTTATATCTCTTTTGATTGAAAATGTTTTCCTTGAAAAAACATGTTTGATAACCAAGTATCAGAAAATAAATTCCTATGTGAAAATTAATATACTCTATTTTATGAAAAATAACTTCCATCATATCAAACACATATATCTGAATCTAATTTAGGACAGCTCGATACATGAAGTATTCCACGTTCATGCAGGGTGGGAAAAAGGTATCGCACCCACGGAGTGTGTGGCAGCCTACCTAACCTATCTTATCTAATAAATAAATGTGTTGTTACTAGGGGTGACAAATGGGCGGGTTGAGCTGAATTTGGCTGGGTCAAGATGGTTAGGTCAATAAATGGGTCATTGCCCAACCCAGCCCAGCCCAAAGTGTACTTGGGCTAAGATGGACTGGGTCAAGATGGGCTAAATAATGGGTTATTACCCAATCCGCCCAACTTGACCCATGTTTTAGAACCATGCTCATCTTGCGTAAAAAAGCCTTTTACCTTAAAATATGTAAGTCGAAAAATATTTTGCGGGTGGGGTTTGGGGGGTGGGGGGTTGGGGTGGGTGGGTGGTGCAGAAAAACGAAAAAACAGAAAACAGAAAATTAAAAATACAAACAAAAAGTTTATAAAAAATTGAGGGGGTTTGCGCGGGGTGGTGGGTGGTGGGTAGGGTGGTGTAGAAAAAAAAACAGAAAATTAAAAATACAAAAAGGTTTGGAGGGGGGAGGTAGGATGGGTGGATGGTGCAGAAAAACAAAAGAACAGAAAATTAAAATACAAAAAAAAAAAAAAAAAAAAGTAAAATTGGGGCAACTAAGTAAATTTCTGGATAAGTTGGGTTGAGATCTCTTTGTTTTGGGTGAGTTTCATGGGTTGTATTTGGGCTACTTAATGGGTCAAAATGAGCTATAAAAAATAATTGATTAACTTGGGGTCAGCCCAAATTGACTCATGAGCTAAAATGTTTGTAGCCCAACCCATTAATCTCTAGGCGGGTTGGACGGGTTGAATGGGTTCGGGCTCAAATTGCCACCTAATTGTTACACTGACATATTTTGAAAATTCTTCTAATTTTGCTAATTGTGAACTTGATTTTTTGCTAGAATCAAGCACTAAATGGTGTAACTTCTACCTCACAAAACAAATCATCAGTAGCAGCTTTGGTTGGAGCAGACAAAGTTGCCTTCTATCATTGTGCATTTTTGAGCTCTCACAACACTCTCTTTGACTATAAAGGCAGACACTATTATGATGATTGTTACATTCAAGGTTCCATAGATTTCATCTTTGGCCGTGGCCAATCTTTATTTCATGTGAGTTCCAACCTTTGCTTTGTGCTCATCAATTTTTAACTTATATACATTGACAGTATAATTAATTTTTACATTATTATATTTTAATCTGTTTATAACAGGTAACCTATTTATAATTATCTTTTAAGTTACCTAATAATATTCTTTTGTAAGGTGAGTTTGTCAGTGTATAGAGATCAGAGGCGGATCTATGGCTTATGTTGAGGGGTCACCGGACCCCGTAAACTTCGACAAAAAACTTGTATATGCATATGTGTACACCTCGAAAATGATTAATTTAAATCACTTGGCACCCTTAACGCTAAAAGCCTTTAGGGGGCACTGATTGAACATAATATTATGCTCCTCCCGTCATATTAAATTCCTGGATCCGCCTGTAGATAGAGATTGAAATTAGTTAAAATAGAATATACATTTGATTTAGTTTTTTCCCCTTTTTTTGTAAAACGATAAAAATAAATTTTTTTGTTTGTTATTGGGTGTGTGAACAAAGTCCGACATTGGTAGCCGAACATATAAAATGTGTGATTCTTTTAATGGTACGAGGCCTTTTGGAGAAAAATGGTGCGGACTTATCCAAAGCAGACAATATCACACGCATATTAGTTCAGCCCAACAACAAAAATGTGAGATATTTAGATGACACTGATTAATTTAGGATACTTTTTATGCCATCAATATGTAGAACTTAAACTCATTACCTTTTGCGTAGCCGTCAGTGTATAAACGTTAAACTCATTTAAAAGTCAATGCTTGCAAAATGATGCTGAAAATATTATATCTGCATTGACATTTGATTTTTTTTTTCTTATTCTTTTTGGTGAAAATATTGCAGAGCTGTGAGATATTTGTAATTGCAGATAGAAGGGTAGAGATTGAGGGTTCAGTGACAGCACAAAGTAGATATAGTGCCAAAGAAAACAGTGGTTTTGTGTTTGTAGAAGGAAAGGTGTATGGAATTGGAGGTGTGTACTTAGGAAGAGCCAAAGGGGCTTATTCCAGGGTCATTTTTGCACATACTTACTTGTCTAAGACAATTGTACCTCAAGGTTGGACTAATTGGAGCTCTCCAGGATCAACAAAGTAAGATAAACTTTTCATATCTAAAAATTGAGATTTTTTTATTAGATTAATAAGCTTACGACCGCTGAACAAACTTACTTGGTAATGGACGAATATATATAATTTACGAGCCGCTAATCTAGTGGCTGGTTGTTTCCGCTTGCATCCAGTTCGGTGCACTAAGCTACCGCCATGCACGGGGTTAGGGAAAGGACCGGACCACAAGGGTATATTGCATACTGTCTTACCCTGCATTTCTTCAAGAGGCTGTTTCCACAGCTCGAACCTTATGCCAAAGCTCCCCTTCCTTGATTCCGCTTGCATCAATTTTGAACAAAATGACGACTAATGGCTTGATCGGTTGTTATCGTTCCTATTCATAAGTGGATCAGGATTTAAACTTTATGGGTTCAACCTTTAAGATTTTTTGCATTGAACCCATTATATTGTTAAAGTTATAAGTTCATATCAACTATTTATTGTAATTTTAGTAAATTTTTACACCTAAATTGTTGTTTCATGTCGAAAGTAGTGGGTTCAGATGAACTCAGTACCAAAGAGCTCGCTACACCCCTGCTCCTGTTATAAGATTCTCTCGTCCAGAAACCTAAGTCTTATATGCTTTTGCTAAGTTAGAACATATTAAAGGGCAGCATGGTGCACTAAGCTCCCGCTATTCGTGGGGTCCGGAAAAGGGTCGGACTACAAGGGTCGGACACGAAGGGTAAATATATATGAAAATTTACTAAAATTTTAAATTTTTAACCTATAATTTCGAATAGTTCAATGATAAGAATATAAATATTGAATCCATTAAATTTGAATTCTGAACCCAACTAATTCCAATAATGTAACTTGGTGCAGGAATTTATATCATGCTGAATACAAGTGCTATGGACCAGGGTCTGGTACAGAAGGTCGTGCCCCATGGTCAAAGCAATTGAATGACAAAGAAGCCATGCCATTCCTCTCCGTAAATTTCATCCAAGGCAAAGAATGGCTCCTAGCTTGGCTTTAAAATTGATTATTTTTGAAGATTACAAATTCTCTTTTTCTTCTTCACACCAGAGACTTTAATTTGCCTCTTTGGAATGATAAGATAGACGAATATATATTAGTTAATCATACTATTTATTAGCCATGAAGTGCATCTTGTGTTAATTATGATGCCTCTGGCTAAACCTTTTTGTTATTGAAACAGTTAGTGTAAAGTTTCACACTGAATATATAGTGAATAATTACACATCTATGGTTATAGTTACAGTTACTTAATGTATTATTTTGATGTTTTTTGTGTTCCAAAAAGAAAGGTGCAAATTTTAAGCTCTGCACGTCTAATTCAAGAAAAGTGGGGAAAGTAAGAGAAACCCTAGATAATCATGCTCCCTCTGTTCGAGTTTATGTTAACCTATTTCCTTTTTGGTCCGTTCCAAAAAGAATGACACCTTTCTAAATTTGGTAATATTTTTTGTTAAACTTACAATTCTACTATTAATGAGAAGCTTTTATAACTACACAAATACTCTGGGCCCCTTTTTGATTTGTTTAGGACCACAAGTCCCAAAAGTCTTCATTTTTTCTAAAACTTCGTGCCCAGTCTAACAGGTTCACGTAAATTGAAATGGAGGGAGTATATAATCTATCTATACTGGCTAGGAAAAGTAAATAGTGAATCCAATTGATTATTTGTGTAAACGGTGAATCTATGTGTTTTATATGCTTTTATTGGATTAAGGGGGGGGGGGGGGGGGGTAGAGGGGAAATATTAGAAATAGTTAGATTTACAACTGACAATTCAAAAATATCCACAGTTTCAAAAGTAATCAAAATTTAGTCACTTTTTCATGTAAAGATAAAATCTGAACAAAATACCTTTAAAAATTCAGAAAAATTTGGAGTTCGAATTTTTTACATATGAGGTTCTAGCATAATGTACTGGAGTTCCAACATAATATGCTCTAAGTTTATACGTAGGAGCTCCATAATCCAGCATATTATGCTGGAACTTTCCGTATGCTGGAGTTCCAATATAATATGCTGGAAGTTTATATGCAGGAGCTCCATAATCCATGTTGGAACTTTTCATGTTTCAGCAAAATAGTTGTTATTTTTCAATAATTTTACAAACACTGGCTATTTTTTAATTATTTGTCCGAAAACTGGCTATCCCATAGCTATTTTAAGGAAAATATCCTATTTTTGATCAATTTTTAGCATTACACCTCAAAGTCAAACAATAGTCCAAGACAGCTTTTCAAAGCCCAAATACCAGATCCGGCCCAATGAATCTTAGGGCTCCAATTACAATGGTAAACACTTTCTTCTCCACTCTCCAAAACTGAAACAGAATCTGAAAGTCAAAGCAAAATAAAGTAAAAATGGAAGCAGGAGATGAAGCACTAGAGATGGTGGACTCAAAGGATTTGCAGCAGCAAAGCAAAGCCCTTGATAAGCTCACTGACCATGTCGAAGATCGTCAGCTCGATTCCTCTCGTGTTCAAACGGTACTGTTTTTCACATCAAAATTCATTTTTTTACACGAATAGATGCAATTTCGAATTTGCTTCAGTATATATATTTTTTGTATTTATTGACATTTTTTGGCTCAATTTTTAATGCTGAAAAATTGTCTTTAGGCTATGGCTTCAATTTATGCATCCAAGGAAGCTGATCTTCAAGCTATGAGGATGAGGTTTGTTCACTAATTAACGGAAATTTGCACTTTTAGTCCCTGAAATATTAACAAATTTTGATTTTAGTCCTGATATCTGATATTAAGTATATTTAACTTTCAATTAACCATAATGTACACTTTTGATGGATCCCTCTGCTTTTGAACTTTCACAAATTTAACGAATTATTAACTGTTAAACCATTCAGTTAACCGTGTGCTATGTTAAATTTGTTCTATTATTTCTTATTTGAGGGCAATATTGCTCTGAAAATAACCTAAATGTAACATACTGTATAAAAGACAAAACACACACATTTTATTTACTTTAAGGTTAAACATACTAAGCCAAATATAACAAGGATCAGAAGCTGAATTTTGTCAATAATCAAAGGATCAAAAGCACATTTATTCCTTCATTTAACTATATTATTCTCAAATATTTTACCTATAAAACTTTGATATATATATATATATATATATATAGTAATTTAGTTGCTTGTGCTAATGAATGAGTATCGTGAGAATTACTATTTGGAGAGTCAAATAGTAAGTTTCCTTAACAAAGACCATTTTAAATATTTCTTAATAGTAGTATCTTTTATATAGATCATAACCATGTAAATTATATTTTAAAATTGATGCACTAATAATTAGGCTGTAGCCTTTTCAAATCTTGGTAGTTGGGAAGTTGGTGGATGGGTTTGACTCTTAAGTCTTAAATAGTTTCTGTAACTCAGAAACAAATACAAGCATCACATCATCTAAGCTTTGAAGTACATTCAGAAGTTATTTCCTCTTTTTTTAAATAAGATTTACATATTTAGAAATTATAGTATTATAGTTTTATAATTAAAACAGTAAGACTTTTTTGTAATCATAGATCAAATAATTGTTTGATAGAGGCTGTTTAATGATATGATGATTGCTGTTAATCACTAAATCTCTTGTGTTAATCATACCCAAAATTCTTGTTTGTTTATATGAAAGGTGTTTGTACTGTGCATTGAGTTGAATTTGTTGCTTCATGAGAGTTGAAGAGTGTTTGACTATTTGGTAAGGTGAAGTTGCAATTCTCAAGTTCTTACGCGAAATTTGGGAAGCATTGCTTGTAAATTCCAATTTGGGTAACCTTATTATATAGATGAGCTTGAAGTCCACAAGTTTTTCCACATGGCCTTAGTTGATAACTTGATATGTGCAAGGGACTATGACTTAATCCAAATAAATAATTGAATTTGTTTGAGATGTCTTCTCATACTTATAATACGTGCATTGGAGGGAAATTAAGAGCTACTCAATCATGGAAATAACAAAATAGTGAATATGAGCTCATTTGTTTCAAGTACGATACTCAAACTGAAAATGATAAGAGTGACAGAATGGTAGTGCCACAATCCACTAAGATTTAGTCTGTTGTCTCTCGGATCCGCAAAGGGAAAAAGACATATTAGACACAAGTATATGACATTCATATAAACAGCAATATTTTTTTGATGAAGTCATATAAACATCGATATTACCTTTCCATATGTGTGCTTAGCTCTTGAATCTATTTCCGTGTCTTTTTCCTGCTCTGATAATGTCTCTAATGCTTCTTGTGAAGTCTCAGTCCTTGATAAATTAGATGACATCAAGAATTTGTGTTTATTACAGGGAAAAGGAACTAGCTGCTGTTAAGATCAATGCTGCTGATATTGATATAATTGCAAATGAACTAGAGGTTGGTTTCCTCTTACATCTATACCTATTGTTTTCTGTTGGTTTATTTTAAGTCTCTCATGAGTCGTGGTGTTTTAATTGTGGAATAGGTGGACAAGAAGGTTGCTGAAAGGACTTTGAGAGAACATAAAGGTGATGCTGTAGCTGCAATAAGGCATTTGCTGAATTAATGTAATGCAAAAGATAAGAGAATCAGTACCCGAAATTTTTGTTTTCATTCCGAAATGTATTAACAAAGAGACTATGAAATGCTTATGCTACGTCGATTGGTCATTGCTAATACTGAAGTGAAAAATTAAACGTGTGAGATAGTGAGCAAGTTCGAGGGAAATCTTGGTTTTCTTAGGACTTGATCTCTAAGGTTGCCCTTTTTCCATTCCATATTCAGCTCTTGGAATAGAGCTATCCAAAATGTTGTGAAGTATATGTGAAATTACTTACGGGTATGACCTAGCGATTAATAAAGTAGGTCAATACCATGGGAAAACAAGTTCAAATTGCAGCAGAGATAAATAATGCTTGGTGGGACTTTTCCATTTCCATAAGCCATAATAGGCAGATTTACTCGGTGCTTGTACTGGTGTAAGGAAGCAGGTCTCTAGCGATAGTCAAGTTGCTTGACTCGAACAAAAAAGAAAGAAAAGCAGAAAACGGTTAAAATAGCACGGTATAGCCAGTTTTCGGACTGGTCATTCAAAAATAGCCAGCGTTTACCAAGTCAATGAGAAATAGCCACTATTTTGCTGCAGCAGAGACCGGTCCAGCATAATATACTGGAGTTCGGTGCACCTATGTATGAACTCCAGCATATTATGCTGGACCGGTATACTTTGCAGGCTCCAGTATAATATACTGGAGCACCGGTGCTCCAAACTCCAGTATATTATGCTGGACCGGTATACTTGCTGGAACTCCAGTATATTATGCTGGAGTTCTAGTGTACTTATGCTGGAACTCCATCATATTACTTATCTTGGAACTCCAGTATAATATGCTGGAGTTCAAGTATACTTATGCTGGAACTCCAGCATAATATACTGACGTATTTTTTCGGGTTTTTGAACAGTGTTTTCGCTCAGATTTTTCTTTATATTAAAAGTGACTAAATTTCGATTACTTTTGAAACTGGACTATTTTTGAACGACCAGTTGTAAATCTGGCTATTTTTTAATTTCACCCCAGAAAACGTATACTGAAGCCCCAAATGCATTAGGTTGGTACTTTTGAGGATGAGTCTTTGTTACAGACTCGACCTCGCTAAACTTCAATGAGACTAAAAAATAGTACTATCACTTAGTTGGCTACTGCCTTGTGTGGTGTCCCTAGACAAACCGAATTTAAGGTTGCATTCAAAGGAGCAACAGCAAGATCAGAAAATCAATAACTTCTAAGACTTAAATGTACTAACTTGAACACTAATTTTTCATTCAATATACAAGTATTTGAATGCCGTAACCATATAAAACACACAGTGATTTAAGCCGAATTCACTTCACACCACAAGATATTTAACGATGCAGACTATGAATTCACTGAACAGAATCATGTTAGAACTCATGTAGTCACCGACTGACTCAACTAATCCAATAAAGAGCAGCAGCTTTTTCTCTACCAGGCTTCCTTATAATAACAGCCATCCTGTCATTTTAGCCTCTGAAGTTAGGATCCGACAACACAAGCCATTTGTGTGCTCTGTCTGACCAACTTTCACGCAACAGCCATAAAACTTTGAAGAGTTAGCAATGCATCTCCTAGCAATCTTCAGGTGAAACTCAAGCACAAATGTATTTACTGTTCCTTCTGGCTGCTATCTCCTCCAGCGTTACGTGCTGTCTGCGCCTGAATAAGATACTGCCTCTGCAAATCCTTAAGTTTCTCCACTAGTTCTTGAAATGAAGGCCGGGATTGTGGCTCACTGAGTTGGACAAAACAGTAAGGTCGTTTATCAGCTCAGTTGAAAAGATGGTTTTTTTTATCAGTAAGATAGCAGTTTAGTTCAAATGATGAGTGAAGTTAACGTGACTAAAAGCAAAATGGTTGCCGCAAGGGTGTGACGTGGCATCCAATGAAGAAGGTGAAGACCATGAGAGGTAAGGGTTCAAATTCCAGTATAAACAAAAAAAACTATGTTATTTCTTCCTAGACTAAGTTTGGTAGGTAAAGGACCACCCTATGCTGGTGGAGGGTAGCAGGTAGTCGGCGAAATAGTCGAGCTGCACAAGCTGTCTCCAACGCCATAGTAATAGGAAAAATAATGATTTCTGCCAAATTGATCAAGTCGCTGGATAAGCTTATCTAAAAATTTAGTCGAGAGAATCAAATTCAGCCAATAATACTTATTAGTCACTTCTAAATAATATGCATTGGACTCCAACCTCCTTTTCCTAAAATGGTTTCATTCCTAACCATATTATTAAAACCTTCAATGTCACGGACATCAGTCTGGTTTGCTAAGGACTATTCCGCTATAACTTAAGAAGTCCTCCAAATGATGATAAGAATAATTCATAATCTTCAGCACATATTTTTGACATGAGAATATATTCCTCAAGGCTATTTTCTTCGACAAAACAAATTATGATGGAAGAATGAACAAAGATGCAAACCTATGCCAACAGCTCTCGATTATAGAAGCCCATTGTGGATTAACATTCTTCGGGATATCTAACCGCTGATTCATGAATCCTACAGCTCCAACCACCTGCAATCAACTCCAATAAGTTATTCTTTATGTACCATAATATGATGAAAAATTATCCATTTTTATCTTTTACTTTTTGTACACATAAGGAGCGGGCCCTCTTTACCAGGGGCGTAGGCACCTTGTCTTCGTCGAATCTTGTTTGTAAATATGTATGTATAGATAATAAGAAAAATAAAAATATTGGGTACAAATATAAAAATGACACCGCTTGCTGTAATAGTAAAATATTCATTTGTTCACTTTTTCAACTGTTGACACCGCTAATGATAATTCCTGGTATGCCACTGCTTTTCATCGACTTGAGCCAGAATCCAGATAACTGAATATTATAGAATGTTGTCCAAGTGTGATCTCAGGAAGATGAAAATACCTGCATTGAGTTGAGGCTATCCCAAGGGATTTTTTCGGTGGCAAGCTCCCATAGAATCACTCCAAAACTGTATACATCAGACCTAAATGCACATCCAAAGAAGGATCGATATCATCAAAATACTCAGGAATCTGCATAAAAATGATATTATATATATATATATATATCATAGATCACATACTTCTCATCTGCAGGTTCATTGCGAAGAACTTCTGGAGCCATCCATTGAGGCTGCAGGAGAGTTAAGGTAGGAAGTGATATAAGTCAGTTGAAGTTCAAACAACATAATAGGTGAACTAAAATAGTTCATATTGATATAGTAAGATAGAGAGTTCCTGAGTTAAAGCTGAATACCGTTCCTTTACCCGTCTTTGTTGCTAGATATGTTTCATGTTTAAGACGTGACAGACCAAAATCCCCAACCTATCGATATTTGCATGGTGAGAATTTTTTCAACGTATTAAAAACTCTGTAGTAATAGACATTCAGGAGATTGGTAAGAAAGAGAAAAAAAATGACGGTCAAATGAAATGAAGCCAAACCTTAACAGTCCAGTTCTTGTCCACAAGAAGATTTGAAGACTTCAAGTCGCGATGAACTATAGGAGGATTAAGATGATGAAGATAGTTCACACCACGAGCCTGAATGAAGCAGCAAAAGAGAAACATGATGGTTAACCTAAGAGACAAAATATTACAGTACTAATAGAAAGTATTAGATGATCAGTCACACATGAAGGAAAAAGGACAAAAGCAAAAAAGGAAAAGGAAAAGGATATGGGCAAATCCGCTAAAAATAATGGATGCTACTCTTGGTAATAGTTAATATAACTGGTATTACAGATCTCCTAGGAACTTACTATGTCTAAAGCCATATGGACACGTCGTCTCCATTCTAATTTGGATGAGTTCCTCTGTAATAGCCTGAACAAACTTCCCCTGCAATAACAGAAAAGGTGAAATGGTTTATCAGTTACACACGAACAAGACTGATGCAGTCACAAAGACTAGGAGCAAAACAACGTGAACAGGTTAATCAGTACGAAGAAGGAAGAGGATTTACCGTGGCAGGAACTCTGTGACAATGCAGAGGCGTTCAGGTGAAGTTACTGCACCCATGAAAAGAAGAATATTTGGATGTCGAAGTCGTTTCATAAGGGAAACCTTCAAAAAAAGTAAGCACAAGTCCCGTCAGAGATGCTCTCATTGTACTAATTAATAAGTGAAAAAAGCATTAAATCTAAGTCTCCATGCACTAATATTAGGCACAAGAACCTTTCCCAAGACGAATTATGCATGAGCCCTCTCATTGTAGAACTATTTTCTGTGGCAATTATCCTCTAATACAAAATCAGAAAGCAAGGAGGAACTCCAAGTGGAAGTTGATCGAAATTAATAGAATGCAAAAGATACGCTCAAGTTGAGCAGGACCAAGACGGAATACTTGGAGTGCAAGTTCAGCAACGGTACCCAGTAAGGGGATATGGAGGTGAGGCTTGAAGGCTTGATACGCAAGTCATCCCCAAGAGAGCTAGTTTCAAGTATCTTGGATCTATAATACAAGGTAGCGGTGAGATTTATGAAGATGTCACGCATCGTATCGGAGCAGGATGGATGAAGTGGAGGCTTGCTTCCGGTGTCTTGTGTGATAAGAATGTGCCGCTGAGACTTAAAGATAAGTTCTACAAGGTTGTAATTAGACCGACTATGTTGTATGGAGCAGAGTGTTGGCCGGTCAAGAACTCTCATACCCAGAAGCTAAAAGTAGCTGAGATGAGGATGTTGAGGTGGATGTGTGGGCATACCCGGTTGGATAAGATTAGGAATGAAGTTATTCGAGAAAAGGTGGGAGTGGCCCTTGTGGAGGATAAGATGCGGGAGCCAGGAGGCGAGGTTGAGATGGTTCGGGCATGTTAAGAGGAGAAGTATAGAAGTCCCAGTTAGAAGGTGCTAGCGGTTAGCCTCGGTGGGTAGCAGAAGGGGTAGAGGTAGGCCTAAGAAGTCTTGGAGAGAGATTATCCGGCGGGACATGGCACAACTGGAGCTGACTGAGGACATGGCCCTAGCCAGGAGGGTGTGGAGGTCAAAGATTAGGGTAGAAGGTTCATAGGTAGTCGAGCGTTTCTCTTTTTCTTACTCATTTTTTTTTTTTTTTTGATGACCGAGAAATCCGTCTGGGGCCGATCCTTTGGACCAACCACAGCCTTCGAAACTCGGTGGATAATGGGCCCGCCCCTCTACCCTTCTCCACTTAAATACCAGGCTTTGCTTTGCATGGTGTGGGGGTCTTACTCAGTTCGCTAGCATTAGTATTAGTATGTTATCTTTTATCCATAGATGGCTATTACTACCTAGAGTTTGACTGCATTCTTGGATTCAATCTTATTTCATCTTGTTGTTATTCCTACTTGCTGCAATTACCTTTTCTTTTTCAGTCGTTCTCTAGCCGAGAGTCTATTGGAAACAGCCTCTCTGCCCTTTAGGGGTAGGGGTAACTGGTAAGGCTGTGTACATCTTACCCTTCCAAGACCCTATTTGTTGTTGTTGTTGTAAAAGATACACTCAGAACTAATGGATGATGTGATTCTACAGACAAACCAAGACCCAAGCAAGACAACTCCAAGACAGCCAGCTCCCAATCGGTATACCTTGTTTAAGTGCATAGGGCTTCAAAAGTGATGTGGAGCGTAATGGCAGGGGGGTTAAGGACTTTGATTCTCTATTAGCATTTAACAAATAATTTTACCACTTTTTAACGTACTACTCTTACTGATATTTCAATTTCAACTACTACCTTGCCGTGTTAGTATAGACTTAGTTTTGCATTGTGAATTGTGATAGTTCTAATGAGCTAGGAAGACAGTATTTTTTTAAACACATTTAGCTCTCATCATTTGCAGATTTCTGTTCGCCTTAGCGCTGCATCAACTGGTTCATACACTAAGATAGTTCAAATTTTTCAGAAATCTCATTGATATAGAGCAAGCAAAAAGCTCTTCTTAGTGCTCGGTGAGTATCTTCCTGTTTTGTCCTCTTTAACCATTCAAGGCATATATTGACAATACATTGCTGGGTTCGAGTCATGCTGGAGGGGAAGTGTGGAAACACTATAGATCCTCCTAATTGGGAGGGAATATTTTGGAAAAACAAAAAACAAAAAAACTACGACTTAGTCCCAAACAAGTTGGGGTCGGCGATATGAATCCTCATTTCTTTCTTTAAGTCAACTCAATCATATCATCATCGTTACCAGAATCCAAGACCTTATTAGCAGTAAAATAACTGGAAAGGCCATCATTGTGACTGTCATATAGTTTAAAGTTCTATGGAGAAACAATACTCGATCAGGGGAAAAAAAGCATTTAATGACATATTTATGAGAAACAAACTAACCTCCTGTTTGAAAGAATATATCACTTCATCGGAATACTCTTGCTTGGAAAATACTTTAACAGCGACATCCTACACAACAAAGACACCATTATGCTTTTTGGATAAGCTAACGCATACAGACATCATAATGCTACAAAGGAGAACCAGGGCAGTCACCTTTTATCTGGGTGTTCCCTCTAGAAAAATAGCTAGTAGTAACAGTGTATGCGGAACCTCATGTAATATACAACACTAATACTGGCTTAGAGAAATACTTCGACATCATCCATATGAGAGGACCAAGAAGCCAGAATTTAGCCCTTGTGTTTCAGGCTATAAGCATAGGCTTCCGGAGCAAATGATACTTACAAATGTATATTTGAACAAACGATATGTTATACAATGACATCTAATCAACATTGTAGTATGTTTAGAAATACTTACAAATTATTGCTTATAAGATTCTTTCTGCGGAAAATTTAATGAACGGTAGAGGCCAAAAAACTCTTGGCAGAGAAAAAACAGTAACAAAAGAAGAGGCAAAGAACATACCGATCCATACCACAGCCCATGATAAACAGTTCCACAAGAACCTAGAGAAACACAGTTAAAAGGAAGTGAGAATGAAGAAGTAAAAGAGAAGGCGATAAAAATTGTCAATTACATAAGAATATCATAGCTATAAAACTGGTATGGATTATTCGTTGTGAAATTAACGTGTGCAGTTGACTACTAACTTCTGGATTTTGTGCACAATAGAAGCATCTATAATGGCTGGAAAATAGAAATTTAAAGTAAATTACATCCTTGCCTGATACCAAAAGATTCTATGATCAAGTTTGGAATAACTGATAGACTTGTTTTTGACAATTCACCTGTAAAAGGAATTCAGCATACCTTCTCCAATCTGTTCTCCAATTGTTAAGTCCTCCCACAAGATTTCGTAGTCCAGGCTGTCAGTATCCATGTCCACCTTATTAACAGCAGTACTGCTGGTGCTTCCAAAGCTACTAACGCTGCTTGTGCTGTTGACATTAAATGAAGACGACCAGGATCCAGTAGCTTCATTGGTGGTTGTCCGGTTAGTATCAATAAACTGATTCTCTGGTTTCAATGCATTATAACTGTTACTGCGATTCAACTCATTGTCTTGGTCATTGTTTAGCCAAGGCCATACAAATCGTGTAGTCCTTGCTTCTGACGCTTCTTGCTCGTTGCCTTTCCATGGCCACGATAAGCTCTTCCTCGCCATCCACGCCTCTGCCTTCAAGGTGATGATCTTAGAAATCCCTTGTTTGCCCTCACTCTCATCCCCAGAATCTCTTGAAAGATCAGAGAATACTCCAAAAGGAGAAGGGTGAACATCTCCCCTAGGCGTACTTGCTCCACTTGAGTTTGCATCCTCCCTGTGATCTGAGACTGAGAGAGCAGCCTCAGAAAATGCATGGTCAGAATAATGACTATCTCCACTTCCACCTTCACGAAGCACGATGCTCTCTCCTGTCTTTATTTTTGACTTAACCTTGTTGCTCACCTTTGAGGCCTATTATGAGGTTTCGACATGTCAGCATATTCGACCCTTGTATACACTATACAGACAGTAAAGGAAACCAAATGAAAGCAAAAGAAAACCAGGCAACTAACTAAACAAAAACAGTACTAACCAAATTAGATATTTTGGAGGCGATTGAAACTTGCAGAGGCTGCTGGGGATCATTTCCAAGTTTGGAAGAAGCAAGGGTTCTGGCTCTAAATCTTGTATCAGCTTCCAACTGCGTCACTCCCATCGATGCAAGACCTGTTTCTTGAAAAGGCCGCATATCACTCGATACACAAATAACACCGAGCAATGTACCATCATCATCATAAAAAGGGGTATCGGTAGCAACGACTACGAATCTATCCCCTCTCTTATTCTTAACTGGAAACTGTCCAGTCCAACTCTCACCCCTTAGCACTCGGTATACAATGTTATTAGCAATATCGTAATCCTGAGCATCTGTTAGGAGCTCAATGAGATCTTGTCCAAGAGCTTCTGCAGCAGAATAACCATATAGTTTTTCAGCGGTACGATTCCTGTGCAACAACGGCTCAAATTACATTCCTATATTGATAACACTGAACAAACATGACAAACACCAATCAAAGTCTAACTAAGGCCAAATAAAATGTTCTTACCTATTTGCACAAAGTTTTTAGTGTTCAATACTGCAACTATGGACTAGCCAACTAAGAAGTCAACTCAGATAATCACAGGACACAAGCTCAATCTCTCCAACCCTACTTCTTTTGAAAGGAAAAAATAAAACTGCAAAAGATAAGAAGTACATTTCAATTACTCACCAGTAAATTATATGACCATTGAGATCAAATATATGCACTGCTTGTCCCATTGACTGTAATATATTCAAATACTGTCTATCAGTAAATTTCACTGCAGCAGGGCTTCCACCATTATCATTGTCTCTCTCACCTTTACTACTACTCTCTCTTTGCAATGGTGACGAATGGCGGAAAGAGGTTGAACCCCTTTTCCACATAGCAGCACCACCATCAAAGCCACCACCACCGCCACCCCTAAGACGAGGCGGCCGTTGTGGTGAGATAGAGTGGGACCTTTGTCTATGTGATCTATGATCATCAGAAATCATGAGCTTAGATATCTCCTGCTTCATCTGGGCATGACCTGCCTCCAGTTCTTTAATCTTCTTTAACAGCTCCTCAGCTGGTGGTGTTGGTCCTTGAGCTGATGCTGTATTATTATTATTATTATTATTATCCATTTCAATCCAAGATTCCAAGATTGATCAAACCCCAACTTCAGATTAAAGAACCAATATGATATATCTATGACTAATTTCACTGACGCCCACTATTATATGTCTAAATAGCCATATACAAATCAATATCTGCAAACTTGCAGTGCATTTCTTGTTGAAAATGAATAAAAGGGTTGCCCTTTGAGTTCAAGAAACCACCTTTTTCAGCTCTCTCTCTCTCTCTCTCTCTAGGTATGGACCTATGACTAATTGTCTTGATACCCCCACGATATAACTGTTTCTATATAGCCATAAGAAAATCTATATTTACAAAATTGGAGCTCATTTCTTGCTAAAAATGCACACCCTTTGAGTTCAAGACACCAACTTTTCAGCTCTCTCTCTCTCTCTTCTTACTTTCTATGTATGGATCTATGACTAATTGCACTAAAACCCAACTATATTTTTTTCTATGTAATCATATAGAAATAAAAAAGGAGTTCATTTCTAGCTGAAAAATGCACATAAATGGACACCCTTTTCAGCTCTTTCTCTCTCTTCTTACTTTCTCTCCCCTCTTCTTTGTTTTTTTTTCTTCTTTCATTGCCTTCTTTTTCTCTCTCTTCATTCAACTTAATTACAGAATTTTTTTCTTTATAGCTATGACCGCCCAGTAGTTTTAACCCTACTCTCAAATGAAGAGCGTTTGATAAACGCGCTACAACAACCAATGATAATGATAATTTTGGACCTTATATGGTGGAGGATGTTCACGATAGAATTATGTGCGTGAAAATATTACTACTTACTTTTGTTTTTTGTTTTTTTTTTATTTGTTTGTTTGTTCTTTTCCCTTTTATTTTTCTTTTTAAGTTTTTATCAAATGTTCAATATTTCGCGACCGTAAAATTCATTAATGGGTAAAATATTCTATTAAAAAGAGTGAAGTCGTGAAGAAATGATATTCATCTCAACAATTTTTGAAAATTGAAATGTCTATTTTAACATTTTTACTTTGCTATACTTTTATAAGAATTGATATATTTGTTATGTATCTCATTGAAATGATTGTTATTATGTATATTTAACTTAGCATTGAAATTTTCAATTTTTTTCTTGAATGCATATAGTCAAATATTTATACTTGTTGTTGCTTTCATTTCGGCCTTCTGATTATAATATTCAGTTTTAGTTTTCTATCTTTATATTTTTGCGTCGATTTTATAATTGGTGTGCTTGTTGTTGTCTTTCCTTTATCTTTCTTAAACTGAGTGTCTTTCGGAAACATTCACTCTGCCTTCTTGAAAGTAGGGATAAGATCTGCGTACATACTATCCTCCCCAGACGCCACTTGTGGGATTACAATGATTTTATTTTATTTTTTTGTTATCTAGTCAAATACTTATAACAAATTAGGATGGAGGAAGTATATAAATCACAACCTTTTTCTTGCAGTAGTATTATTTTTTGTTAGAACAGAATAATTTTTAGGATAAGAAGACAAACATTAAAAAAAAAAGGAAATAGACAACCCCCCCCCCCCCCCCCGAAAAAAAATATCTTTAAGCAAATGTAAAGGTCTCGTATAGTAATAATAAAATAATTTTAAAAAAAGGCCTCATATAATTTAATTAGAGCTAAGTCCAACAAGAGTTGTCATTTATGAATGTACATTTAATTTGATTACGTAGAGTGCACCTAATTCCCAAATTAATGTTTCTGCCCACAGCAATGGAAATTTTTGTATATTAAATGGAAAAAACAAGAAAGGCAAAGGAAATAATAGAAGTGGTAAGCTGAGTAGATGGATAAAGTTTTGATAGTTCAACAAAGTTCTTAAAAGTTATGTCAAAGGTTGGATAAGATCATCAAAACGTATTTGTTGTGGGATGGATATGATCTGTCCACTCTTAATTTCAGGTTTCTAATTCCAACCGTGAGAGTAAATTTTATTTTTATTTTTATAGAGAATGTTTCCTTCTTGAATGAGCTTTGCGCGACAACAACAATAACATATCCAGTGCAATTTCACAAGTGGGATTTGAAGAGGACAGTGTATATGCAGACCTTATCTCACCCCTACCTTATAATATAGAGAGACTATTTTCGATAGGCAGGATAGTTATTCCGAAAAAATGACATTGTATAGCCGCTCTCAAAATAATAGCCGATATATATATATATATATATATA
>NC_032000.1:50244523-50346853 GCF_001879085.1 Nicotiana attenuata
CTCAAGCTTCAGCATCAGAAAACGAAGAAGGAGAAGGAGGAGGAAAAGAGACCTGAAAGTTGTTTAAACAATGGGTACAAGTTAAAACTTTTTTAAAAAGTGAGTATATCGTTAAATGGGGGCGACCAAATAAGGCGCCACGTGCAATTTTTACATACCCTGCAAATGCGGGTGATTTTAAAAAAATAGCCAGATTTACAACTGGTCGTTCAAAAATAGCCCAATTTCAAAAGTAATCGAAATTTAGCCACTTTTTATGTAAAGATAAATCAGAGCGAAAACACTGTTCAAAACCCGAAAAATACTCCAGTATATTATGCTGGAGTTCCAGCATAAGTATACTTGAACTCCAGCATATTATACTGGAGTTCCAGGATAGTATGCAGGAACTCCAGCATAATATGATGGAGTTCCAGCATAAATACACTAGAACTCCAGCATAATATACTGGAGTTCCAGCAAGTATAATGATCCAGTACAATATACTGGAGTTTGGAGCACCAGTGCTCCAGTCTCCAGTATATTATACTGGAGCCAGCAAAGTATACCGGTCCAGCATAATATGCTGGAGTTCATACACAAGTGCACCGAACTCTAGTATATTATGCTGGACCGGTCTCTATTGCAGCAAAACGGTGGCTATTTTTCATTGACTTGGTAAACGCTGGCTATTTTTGATTGACTAGTCCGAAAACTGGCTATACCGTAAAATTTTGGCATAATTTATGGCGCGGGCTAAAAGTAATAATACCCTAATTATTTCCGATATACTGGGCCTTACGCTACACGAATCCAAATTAATTGATTCCACAATTACGATACCAAACACCTGGTCCAAAAGAATTATCTAAGTTTATGCAAAAAAGAAAATATAGTTCAAATGGAAGTCTTCCTTTTGTTAAACATGTTTGTAGGATAACTATTTAGAGTAGGGCTTTTTTTGAAAATTGAATTATTTCCTTTCATGGGGAAGCATTTTGGTTCCATAATGCATTCATGTACAAAAATATACAAGTCAATATCAAAAGGTGCTTCTAACTAATTATGTCTACCCTTTTTAATGTAATACATATATAAACCTTTTCATTTGGATGTTTTCTAGGCTTACTTTATTAAATTAGATTACCCAAGATTGTGATGAGATAAACAGGATCCTTTTATCCTTAATAGAGATCTAAGGTTCGAGTTTTGGAATAAAAAAAGTTTTAGTAGGGAGCATTTTATACTTTAATAGACCTTAGGTGGCATGAATTCAGATTAATGAGGATGCAATAACTTGTATCGGACACCAAGTGAGAAAATTAAAAAACTTAAGGATATGAAGCAACTAAATATTTTTTAGTTAATTACTCCATATGTCTCAATTTATGTGGCATCATTTGATTACCCACGAAGTTTAAGAAAGAAAGAAATACTTTTTAAAATTTATGGTCTACAACAAGCCTTGAACATTTATATGACTTTAAATCATCTCATTAAGCATAAAATAGCAATTTGTTAAATTATATATATATATATATATATTTTATTTTTTATTTTTTTGACGACCCTGCCGGTCGTCTCTTGAGTTACCGGTTTGTTTTCCCCATTTCTGCTGCTATTTGCTTTGTTCATCTGTGTTTTGAGGTATCAGGTTGGTTGGATTGCATCCCGATTGGTTTTGGTGAAGTTGGAGACACTTAGTCTCTTTTAAGAAGGCTTAAGTTGTAAAAAGTCAATCGGATGTTGACTTATGTGTTAGAGGGCTCGGATGTGAGTTCCGATAGTTCAGTTAGCTTCGGTAGGTGATTTGTGACTTAGGAGTGCGATCGGAATAGGTTTTGGAGGTGTAGAGAAGATTTAGGCGTGAATTGGCGAAGTTGAGATTTTGGCGATTTTCGGTTGATAGGCGAGATTTTGATATAGGGGTCGGAATGGAATTCCGAGAGTTGCAGTAGCTTCGTTACGTCATTTGGGATGTGTGTGTGTAAAATTTCAGGTCATTTGGAGGTGGTTTGATTGGATTTTTTATCAAAAGCGTATTTTGGAAGAATTTAGGAACTTAGGCTTGAATTCGTTGTGATTTGGTAGATTTGATGTTGTTTGAGGTGTTTTGATGATTGGAATAAGTTTGAGAAAGGTGTTGGGTTATATTTGTGCTTTTGGTTGAGGTCCCGGGGGCCTCGGGATGAATTCGGAGGGTTAACGGAGAGATTGGTGAATTGTTGCAGCAGCTGATATTGCTGTTTTTGGTATTTTCGCACATGCGGTTTGGGGACCGCAGGTGCCGTGTCGCACGTGCGGAAGTTTAGGCGCAGATGCGGTCTGAGGAGTTGGGGTCAGGAACCGCAGATGCGGTATGGGAACTGCACCTGCGAAGTCGCAGATGCGGCAAAAGGGCCGCTGATGCGGTTTGGCCGGTTTAATGAATTTCCGCAGAAGCGGATGGATTGACCGCATATGCGGTACCGTAGAAGCGGATTTTGGACCGCAGATGCGGAAAGGCCTGGGCAGAAGGTATATATTTCATACTTCGCGATTTTTGAAGGGTTTAGCCATTTTTGAACTCGGAATTGGGAGCTTTGGGCGATTTTGAGGAAAGGAATCAAAGAGACTTCGTTGAGGTAAGGATTTTGGACATAAAAACACATTTCTATGGTAGAATTTCATGAATTAAGGCTGTAATTAGTAGGATTAAAGGGCTAAAAATGGAGGTTTAGGGCTTGAGTTTAAGAGGCTTTTAATGGGGGATTTGAGGGGTCATTTGGACTCCGATTTTTGTGTTCTTGGTATGTATGAACTCGTAAGAAGACGAGGAATCTAGTGATGTGAAAATTTCTGAGTTTTGAGAAGTGGGCCCGGGGCTCGGGTTTTGCTAATTTCGGGATTTTTTGGTATTTTCGATTGTTTTCGCTTGGGCTTTGTTCCCTTAGCACATTGTGACGTATTCGTTCTGATTTTTGATAGATTCGACGCACGTGGAGGCCAATTCGAAGGGAAAAGGCATCGCGAGCTAGGGATTTAGCTGGTTCGAGGTGAGTAATGCTTGTAAATGATGTTCTGAGGGTTTGAAACCCCGGATTGTGCATCGTAGTACTATACTGAGGTGAGGTACACGCTCAATGGCGAGCGTGGGATCGTGTACTATCAGGGATTTGACTTGGTCCGTCCCGATTGATGATTTTACCGCATATTTGATTGAAAACTATTTGTTATCATTGTTTATTGGGCTGAATGCCATATTTGGGCTTCGTGTCAACTATTTGAACCCCTCGGGGCTTTTATTTGATATTTCCTCACTGTTTCGACTTACTATTTGAACTCAGTCATGGTATTTTCCACTGTTTTACTACTCAACCATTTTTACTCAGTTTTGAGACTTAAATAATATTTTAAATGATGTTTGGGTGAGAAACACTATTTTACTATCGCCCGAGGGGCTTGTGATAATTTTTGACTGAGTAAGACCGAGGGTCTGTATTGTGAGGAAACACTGATACTGATTGGAGGCCGAGAGCCTGAGATATGTGCGCCACGAGGTGGCTTGATTGATATGAGGCCGAGGGCATAAATTTGATGCCACGAGATGGCTTGTTATTGTGCTTGGGCCGTAAAGGGCCCCTCGAGGAGTCTGCACACCCCCAGTGAACGCGGGTACCCATTGTGATGTGAGTTTGAGCCCGAGGGGCTGTTACTGTTGTGAGTTGTTGCCCGAGGGGCGGATGTGGTGTTACTATGCCCGAGGGGCAAATTTCTATTTGTTTACGTTATCATAATTAACTGTCAATCATCTCTTTTATTGGTTTAAAGGGCATTTTCCTTGATTTGTACTGCTTTTACTGAAATTAACTGATTTTACTGCTTCATTATTAATTGCCATATGCTTTACGTGTTTTCTTGCTTTCAGTCATTATTTATATACATTACTCACTGAGTTGGAGTACTTACTTTACTCCCTGCACCCTGTGTGCAGATTCAGGCGTAGCTGGTTCCGCTCCGGAGTGTTGGTTCCTCCAGTTCCAGACAGGCTTATTCGGAGACTACGAGGTAGCTGTTGACGTCCGCAGCCCCGTGTCTCTACTCTTCTATCATTTCTGTTTCTCGCAAACACTTGTAGTAGTGTATGACTTTAGTAGACTGTACTGTGACTCGTAGATGCACTTGACTTGTGACACCCCGGTTAGGGCTGTGTCGGGTTGGATTTTCCGCATTATCTTGATATTTCCGCTATTCAGTATTTAAAAATCATGTTTAGACTATTTTGTGTTGGTTAACTGCTTTAAAAGATGAATTGGGTGTAGTTGGCTGGCCTTGTCTTCACGAGAGGCGCCATCACGACCGGGTCGGGATTTAGGGTCGTGACAAGTTGGTATCAGAGCTTAGGTTACATAGGTCTCACGAGTCATGAGCAGGTTTAGTAGAGTCTCGCGGATCGGTACGGAGACGTTTGTATTTATCCTCGAGAGGTTGCAGAACCCTTAGGAAAACTTCACATTCTTGAACTTCTTGTCGTACGAATTTGTTGATCCAAGTACTAAACTTCTGTTGCTCTATTCTCTCGCAGATGGTGAGGACACGCACTACTGGACAGGATGGACGACCACCAGTGCCACCAGCTACGGCCACTAGAGGCCGAGGACACAGCCGTGGTCGTGGTAGAGGCAGAGCAGTGAGGGTAGCACCTGCAGATCCACCAGCTGCCCCAGTTCAGGACCAGGTCCCAGCTGTGGACCCTCCAGCAGCACCAGCTCAGGCACCAGCTGTGCCTATTGTGATTTCGGGTCTTCAGGAGGCCTTGGCTCAGATCTTATCAGTTTGCACTGGCCTAGCTCAGGCGGTTTCAGCCACTACAGCCGCATCTACTTCACAGGCCGGGAGAGGCAGTCAGACTCCCGCTGCCCGCACACCTGAGCAGGTCGTGCAGGGACTTCAGACGCCGGGGGTCTGGAGACCCGAGTTGGGGGTCTGGAGACCCGAGTTGGGGGTCTGGAGACCCGAGTTGATGTTTTATTATTGAGTTGATCTTCAACTGGAGACCCCAGTTGAAGATCATGAATTCGGATATTCTTAAGACAGCCTTCAGGACCAGATATGGTCACTATGAGTTCCTGGTTATGTCTTTTCGGCTGACCAATGCCCCAGCAACATTCATGCATCTGATGAATAGCGTGTTCCGGCCTTATCTTGACTCATTTGTCATAGTTTTCATTGATGATATCCTGTTATATTCGCGTAGTCAGGAGGAGCACGCGGAGCATTTGAGGGTTGTGTTGCAGAGATTGAGGGAGGAGAAGCTTTATGCAAAGTTCTCCAAATGTGAGTTTTGGATCAGTTCATTGGCATTCTTGGGGCACGTGGTGTCCAGTGAGGGTATTCAGGTTGACCCAAAGAAGATAGAGGCGGTGCAGAGTTGGCCCAGACCATCCTGAGCCACAGAGATTCGTAGTTTTCTTGGTTTGGCAGGCTATTATCGCCAGTTTGTTCAGGGATTATCATCTATCACATCGCCCTTGACCAAGTTGACTCAGAAAGGTATTTCATTTGTATGGTCAGACGAGTGTGAGGAGAGCTTTCAGAAGCTCAAGACAGCTTTGACCACAGCTCTAGTATTGGTCTTGCCATCAGCTTCAGGTTCATATACCGTGTATTGTGATGCTTCTAGAGTAGGGATTGGTTGTGTGTTGATGCAGGAGGGTAGAGTTATTGCTTATGCTTCTCGACAGTTGAAGCCCCATGAGAAGAACTATCCCGTTCGTGATTTGGAGTTGGCTGCCATAGTTCACGCGTTGAAGATTTGGAGGCATTACTTGTATGGCGTATCTTGTGAGGTATTCACTGATCATCGCAGTCTTCAGCATTTGTTCAAGCAAAAGGATCTTAATTTGAGGCAGCGGAGGTGGTTGGAGTTGCTTAAGGATTATGACATCACTATATTGTACCATCCGGGGAAGGCCAATGTGGTGGCCGATGCTTTGAGCCGAAAGGCAGTGAGTATGGGGAGTTTGGCATATATTCCAGTTGGGGAGAGACCTCTTGCGGTTGATGTTCAGGCTTTAGTCAACCGGTTCGTGAGGTTGGATATTTCGGAGCCCAGTCGGGTGTTGGCTTGTGTGGTTTCTCGGTCTTCCCTATATGAGCGCATCAGAGAGCGCCAGTATGATGATCCACATTTGCTCGTCCTTAGAGATAGAGTTCAGCATGAAGATGTCAGAGATGTGACCATTGGAGATGATGGGGTATTGAGGATTGAGGGCCGGATTTGTGTGCCCAATATGGATGGGCTTCGACAGTTGATTCTGGAGGAGGCCCATAGCTCGCGGTATTCTATTCATCCAGGAGTCGCGAATATGTATCAGGATCTTAGACAGCATTACTGGTGGCGGAGAATGAAGAAGGATATTGTGGGTTTTGTAGCTCGGTGTCTCAATTGTCAGCAGGCACTACGACAAAAAAGACTTTTAGCGGCAATAAAAATAAGCTTTAGTGGCAATAACAATGGCCGCTGAAGCCTTTACCGGCAATTACATATTGGCCGTTGTAGCCGGTGTCGGCAAAGGTTTTAGCGGCCATTAGAGCGAGTGCTGGTAAAAACCCCTTCTATGGCCGGCAAAAGTCAATCAGTTTTAGTGGCAATTATTCCCGACAATTTAATTGGTTGTTACAAACGCTCCGCATTTTCTTAGATCATACATTTTGCGGCATTTGTTATTGCCGCTAAAAAAATTATTTAATTGCTGGTAAAAGATATGATTTTAGTGGCAAATATAATGGCCATTAAACATTATATCAATTTATCAATATCCTGGCTTCAAATGTAGCCTTTAAAGATTCATTTTATTTTCAATACATGAGGACTTTTGAACGAATCTTTTTATCACTGGTAAAATTATGAAAAGTTTTTTCCAACACTTGGTTGCATGCGATGACTGTCTATTGATATTAGAAAATACCAATAATAATTATTTGAAAAAATATTACTCTACATAAAATCCACAACAAAAAAACATGAATACTAATCCATAATTTCAAAATGTCAACTTAACAAAAATGCTAAACTATTTGAATCTAACTAGTATCATTTGGTATAATAAATTGTGCTATCAAATAGCTATAAAAGACAATAAGAGACATATAAAAGATTTTCCAAACTCTCGAATCACAATGAAGTCTTGTCACATGTCCAAATTTTTTTAACATCATAATGTATGTACCTGAAATTGATTAAACAAAAGTGAAATTAAATAAACAAATGACATACAAAGTTCATCAATAATTAATAAAACAACTATGTAACATTGGCATACTCATGATAGCATATCAAGGAATTGCTACAATAAAATTCAATCAAAACTAATTGCACAAAATATTTGTTGTCTGAAACATACGCTAAAATTTTGCGATAATGTCTTTTCCTCAAAAATATATTTATACCGGAAGATCTCAACGACTGAGTAGCATAGGCTCAAAATTAACTTTATGCTAATCTTCATATGGTAATTTTACGCCTTTTTGAACTAGCTGGATTATCATTGAATGGTTTTTATTCTGTAATTGAATTAATCTGTTCATTCTCAGCAGAAAATTAGGAGGAGGACTAAAACTCTAGATATTTCATAATGTCAATAATTAATGTGACAGTTAAGGAGACGTTAGATTTGAAAAGTCAAAATTACATAATTTCATTAACACTCTGTTTGGATCATTGCTTCTCGTCGTTTTATAATGTATCGTATTGTATTGTATCGTATTGTATTGTATTGTTTTATGAATACAATGTTTGGATAGATTGTATTGTTTGTTATTGTTAAATAATATTTTGCTGTTTGGTTTGACTGTATCGTACTGTACTGTAACTGATAAGTTTACTAAAATATCCTCAATTATTTAAATATTAAATTTATCAAAAATTATGCATAAAAATAATTTTAAAAAATGAAACAAAGGAGACAAAACAACTTAAGAAAGCAGAACAAAGGAGCGAGACAGAAGAAGGCAAAACAAAGGAGCACAGCTAATTAGAATTGAGTTAAAAGTAAATTAGGAGAAAAAATAAAACAGAAGGCGGCAAAACATCTTTAACGTTGGCGATAGAAATTTGCAAAAAAATAAAGTAGGTTATAGGTTTGAGATTTGGAGTTAAAATAGAAAAAAAGGTAAAGGTTAAAATAGAATTGTGGAGTAATAAATTAGGGCATAATTGGAAAGAAAAATCGGAAACAATCCCACCACACCAAATCGGTTGTTTCAAAAAAGGGGACTTTTCATTGTTCCGGAACAATGGATTTAACAATACAATACAATCAATTTTAATGAAACAATCAAAACAAACATTATTTTGGAATAACAATACAATACGATACAACGGGGAACAACTATCCAAACAAGCTGTAAATATCAGGGTTTGATAACACGATGAAGAAATCTCTAAGTCATAGTCACATATATAACATCATTAAAAAGAAATGTAAACATACCTGCCATAGTTTGGCTTCTACTGCTTCAATTGATGCAACTCCTTTTTATATCTTGTGCTAGCTTCTCGACATGTCCACACATGAAGTTGTAACTGCATAGATTTATATTTTTTACTATTAGCTCGGAACTGATAAACATAAATGGATTTGACACCATCCCCACATGTAGAAATAATTATAAGATTCATAAGACATCACAGTATATCAGATATGCATTTTGGAGATAAGAAAATTTGACATTAAATTGAATAAGAGTCACAGATCACATTGAAATAGTTGCATACCATCCAATTACATAGCACCAAATACACTAAGGATGAGAAACAAGCATTAAAATTCACTTCACAAACGCTTCAAGAAAAGAAATAGGATAAAAGATGGCACAAACCAGAAAGCACTCTGTTGACACAATTCACCCAATGAAGGATTCTTGAATCATGTCTTGAGAATTTGTTGTGGAACTTTTATCACTAATTGAAATGTAAAAGAAAGGCCACGATGTTCAGGCCTTAAATCTATATGATAGTTGTTATTGATCAGCATAACCATTTACAAAGATAATATACCAACTCCATCCTGCATTTTCATGTTAAAATTTTAATTTGAAAAATGACATCTTCAGAAAGGATAAAGAATACCTATGAGACTATCATAAGGAAAAAGTTTATGAAACTAGCTTTTATACTTCATCCTGATATGATCAAGGGACTGAAGGATCAAATGAACAAGTTTCATAAGCATGGAGCTTAATATCTAATAAGAACAAGAAATCAACATCTATTTGATCCAAATTAAATATAATCCTACTAGCCTATTTTCATAAGATGATTAGATAAGCATGCTCTAGCAACTTCTTTACAGCAGTTAATTCTTGTAATAGTGATGCTTCTACAAAACATAATTGAAATATAACTCAAGAAATTCTTTTCACTACATTAATGCTCCTCTTGAAATAAAATTGCATGTCATCTAGTTGTTTAATATTCCACCAATATTTAGCCACTGAACAAATTATGTAAATATAAGTTCAAAAGTAACTACCGGTAATTTGCAAAATACTTATAGCCTAATGAGCCTTATTTCTTTAATGCACAAAGAGACTCGATATAGAGAATAGTGATTTTATAGCTTGCGATATAATTAACTTACTACCTTCAAATACTAAACAATAGTAAAATTAAATATTAAAACTATCTTCCGTCATCTTATGGGTATTATTACCTTTAGCCTTGACCAAATGAGCTATTCCATGTTATACATGATCAAAGAATTTAAAACGATAAAGAAACATAACATAAATATTATGTCAATGAATAAAAGTGACTTTCGTTACTTGAAAAAGAGGCAATTTATAAGTGAAAATATGCTCCGGTGCCCAAGATTCAAAATCAATTATTGCAAATATCTGCCGTTGTAAATTATTAATTAAAATCGAACAAAGAATGGTGCAGTTTGCTTGTTCTGTATTCGACCTAACTAATTGGCACATGGATGAAGGGAGTCACATGAGATATGCTCTTAAGAATCATTTGAATTAGAACATCAACTTTACCTAATTCTAGGGAAATAAATGAGGATGATAATAATATGAAACTTCAAAATTAGCTTCCTCTATTTTACAACATTCTATTGACCATTGCTGTTGATTTCATCAATATTCTTGGTCGGCTCTATATGATGTCAAAGTAGTGAAAGTCACATCTTTGACTTATACACACGGGCTTCGGAGAGGATTTTTTAATCAGATAACAAATTAGATAAACTGCCCAACATAAAGTAAATCTGTTGGATAGTTTAGAAGTAACTAGTAGGAAAGAGGGGCGATACTATATAATAAATCTTCGGTATTTAGAAGAATGTCCGTATGTTTGATGCCAAACCTGAAAGACACCACCCTTTTTCTTAAACCAAGTCAGTTTTCATTACCCCAAAAAAATAGTTTTGAATTCCAATCTCTCACTTGTTGACTCTGTCCAATTCTCGAAATATTGGGGGACCTTTAACACGTATCCAAAAATTTAACTTACTACAAACTGCACTAATTTAATTACTCATAGTGATTATCAAACTTCAACCTAGTAATTTGAATCAAACATCGAGAAGGAAATCCGACTTCCTGAAATTCTTCGATTAAACTCAAACGCGATATAAAAACTTGAGAATTCAAAAAATGAAAAAATCGACAACTAACCTGATCAATTAGTTCTTTGGGAAGCGACGAAGATAACTATTGATCAATTTTAATCGATCTCGAGCTTTCGAAGAGCGGAGAAGATTTACCATTTTTCTCTAAGGATTTCAAGCCCTAGCGTTCTAGGTTTTTATGGAGAGAGGTGACATAGCGATGTAGACGCCAAAAGAGATGTATTCTATGAGGGCTCTTAAGTAATGAATTCAAGATATGAAAGAAAAAAACACAATTTTTATTTGATGCAAAAATAAATATTAAAGGAGGGAACAACGAAATAAATTAGAGGGAAAATAGACTAATAAAAAGTTTTCTGAAAAATTGCTAGCTTTTACCGGCCACTTTTGTTAATTGCCAGTGAAAATGTAATTTTCAAGGCCAATATTCATTTGCCAGTAAAGATCATGTCCAGCAAATAAATTGCCGGCTATATATTTATTGCCACTAAATATTGGTCATTAAAAGCCTTTTTTGTAGTAGTGCGATCTATGGCCTTGATTTGGTCGGGATTGACCTCGATGCCTCGTTGTGATACTAAGAAGCCGAGGAATTTTCCAGATGTCAAGCCGAAAGCATATTTTTCGGGATTTAATTTCATGTCGTGCCTTCTGAGTATGTCGAAGGCTTCCCTCAGATGGTCGATATGGTCTTCATTTCTCTTTGACTTGACCAAAATATCGTCTATATATACTTCCATAGTCTTGCCGAGTTGATCTTTGAACATTTTGGTCACTAGCCTCTGGTACGTTGCCCCGCATTTTTTAACCCGAACGGCATCACTCTATAGCAGTACATCCCCTGGTGGATGATGAAGGTGGCTTTTTCCTGGTCCTCCTCCTCCATGAGGATTTGGTTGTAGCCCGAGTAGGCATCCAAGAAACTCAGCAGTTCGTGCCCTGCTGTGGCGTCGATGAGTTGGTCGATGTGGGGCAGCGGGAACGAGTCTTTTGGGCAGGCTTTGTTCAGATATGTGAAGTCCACCCACATCCTCCACTTACTGTTCTTCTTATTCACCATGACCACATTGGCGACCCACTGAGGGTACTTCGATTATCTGATGGAACCGTTCACTAACAATTTCTCGACTTTTTTACGAACTGCGTCGTTTATTGTAGAGTTGAACTTTCGTCTAATTTGCCTTACCGGGGGGTAAAATGGATCGACGTCCAACTTGTGAGTTGCTATCTCCTTTGGGATACCTGGCATGTCTGCATGGGAAAAGCGAATAGGTCTACGTTATTTTTTTAAGAATTGATGAAATTTACCTGGATCTTGGAGTTTATGGCCGATGAAAGCTTTCTTGCTATGGTCATCGTCGTCTAGTTGGACGGGGTCGAGGTCCTCTACGGTCAACCCTGTGGCTTCTATGATTTCAGGGTCGCTGATGACGTTTTTATTTTCATCGCCATCCGACCCCGACTTCATTAATTGCTATGATTCCTCGGCATTTCCTTTCAACTGTTGGGTGTATGTGCAGTCTTGGGCGATGCGGTAGCATTCTTGGGCTGTACGTTGCTCTCCTCGGATGCAGAATACTCCCCAGGGGGTGGGAAATTTAATGACTTGGTCCAAACTGGAGGGGACGGCTTTCATGGTGTGTATCCATGGTCGGCCTATGATGGCGTTGTACGCTGTATCCTGGTCCATAATGTGGAACATGGTCTCCAAGATGACGCCACCGGCCAAGACGGGCAGCGTGATATCTCCAGACGTCCGCTCAACTGCATTGTTAAAACCTGTTAGCGTGATGCAGCATGGCACTATCCTGTCCTCGAGCTTCATTTGGGTGAGAACTCGAGGATGGATGATGCACGCGCCACTTCTATCATCGACCATGATACGTCTTACATCAGTATCAAAAACACGTAAAGTAATGACAAGGGCGTCATAGTGAGGAAAGACCAAACTGGGGGTATCTGACTTATCGAAGATGATACTTTCTTCGAGTTCGTCATACCATTCGCGGGTGATTGACCGCTTGAGTTTGTGGGTGGTGGTGAACTTCAAGCTGTTGACAAATGCGTCGTCGCCTCCTCCGATGATCATTTGAATGGTCCGAACTGGGAAGGTGGTTTGGGCGGCCCCTGGTGTTGTTCTCGTCCGCGAGCGAAGTTCGCTCTTCCTCGGTCACTCATCAGTTCTCTCAAATGCCCCTGGTTAAGCATGTTTACTACCTCCTGCCTCAAGGCGATGCGGTCTTCGATTTTGTGGCCTCGTTCCCGGTGGAATTCACAGAGGGTGTTCGATTTTTTAGTGTTTGGTTCGGACTTCATCTTTTGTGGCCATTTCACCTTAGGGCTGAGCTTCTCCAGAGCGTAGACTATCTCTGAAGGAGAAACACAGAAGTTATGAGTAGATAACAGTGGAGACATACCTCTTTCGCTTCAGTGAGTCCCTGTTTGCGGCCTGGGTGAGCCGTCACCGTGACGGGGAGGTGGTACGGCGGCCGTTCTGGTGTACGGCTGGTGTCTTTCGCGATTGGGGCGCGGACCTGCATGATCCCTCCTGTTGTCGTTTCTGCGGTCTTTTCTCGACTCCATCTGGACTATGGGTGTTAAACGGGCCGGGTTGAACCGGTTCCAGACCGCCCAGACCGGTAGAACCCAGAACCGGCCCGAACCGGTAAGAGGGGGCTGGGCTGGGCTGGGTAGGGGCGCTGGGCCGGATTAATTATTTGAAACGGGTAACCGGCCCGGTTGAACCCGGAAGAGTTGCTGTTCACTCTTACCGGGTTAACCGGCCCGGTTCAACGGCTACTTTTTTTTTTGTTTTTTTTTTTAATTTTCGAATTCAGTGGCCCCACTTCCTTGTATGAAGAACTATACAAAACCTACTAGGGCAATGCAAAACCTTTGAATTTACTTGGTGTTTAACGGATTAATTATACTTTTGATTATGAAGAACTTACTAGGGCAATGCAAAACCTTTGAATTTACTTGTTGTTAAAAATGTAAACTTTTCAATTTGTAAGTTTAAAATTTTGAATTATGAAATAAAAGTAGCACTTGCAATAAGTGCAATTTTTTCCCATCTTCCTTGTATTCTTTATGTTAGTACTTTATATTAATATAACTTACAATATTTAAACAAAAATCCAAAAAAAATTAAAAATACACTAAACCCGGCCCGGCCCCCTCAACCCGTAACCCTTACGGTTCATTTTTTACCCGGATGAACCCGAACCGTAAAACCCGTTAAGAACCAACCCGGAACCGGCACGGGTCCAAAAAAATAGGCCCAGTCCGGCCCGGCCCACCCGTTAAATACCCTTAATCTGGACTGATGTCAACCGCTGGGTTGGCCTGCTCTCACCTCGGCACAATAAGCGTTATATATTCTTCCAAAGTGGTGGGAGGGTACTTAATTAGTCTGTACAATAGCTTTTTGGTCGCCCTCAACCCGCTCCTATTCAGGCCGTTTTAGAAAGCTGCTACTGCCATCCCCTGTAATACATTTGGAAGGGTCATTCTCACTCTGTTGAACCGGGCAAGGAAGTGTAACGACCCGGTTAGTCGTTCTAAGAGTTGTAGCCCCGTTCTCTCATTTTTGTTTCTTTATGTGTGTTTAGCTGTGTTGAGTTGTATCGAGTTGGTAGGTTTGGGTTCGGAGTAGTTTTGGAGTGAAATGATCATTTAGTCTCTTAGTTAGAAAGCTAAGTTAGAAAAGTCAACCGGAAGTTGACTTATGAGTAAACGAATTTGGATTTGGATTTTTATGATTCGATTAGCTTCGTTGGTTGATTTTAGACTTAGGAGTATGTCCGGAATATAATTTGAAGGTCCGTGGTAGAATTAGGCTTGAATTGGTAAAAGTTGGAAGTTTAAAAGTTTTAGGCTTGAATTCGAGGTTGATTTGGTGTTTTGGTGTTGTTTTGGGTATTCCGGAGGTTCGACTAAGTTCGGGTAGTGATATATGACTTGTTGGAATTATGGTTGAGGTTCCGAGGGCCTCAGGTGAGTTTCGGATAGGTTTGGGTTGTGTTGCGCTCGTTTTTCTTATGGTTCGACGTCGTTTCTTCAAGCATAAATGATATCATATTGAACAAATGAGCTCCGATTTCTTTTTTGATTGAAGCATTAGATCCGTATTGTAATTACGGGCTTGTAGCAAAAAGAATCGTCGAATTTGGACATCATATGAGAATTTTATGGTCATTTTACTAAGAATTAGGTTGCTAGATTTTTCAAATTAATTATGAAATTGCCACTAACGGCGTATTTAAAAATCTGCACTATTTGCAAATATTAAAACCTATATATCTCCTTCGTTATAAGGTCAAATTGAGTGATTCAAAAGCCTAACTTGACTAGAATTGCACAAGGAATCCATTAGAGGCATAAAATACGAGTTTCGGGATCGTTTGACATGAGAAACGAGGCAGAATATCTGGTAGAAAATATACAAAACAAGGATTTGTTCATTCGGTCATATTTTGAGTTGGGGAGCTCGGATTTGGGCGATTGTGGAGGCGATTTTCACCATATGGATTGGCGTAAGTTTTCTCTACTCGGTTTTGATTATATTTCATGAATCCATCTTCGCATTTGGGATTTGATTGATGATTTCAAAGTGAAATTGAGGGAGTTAGGGTTTGAGTTTTGGAGAGTTTTAAGTGAAGATTTGAGGGACCAAACGGAGTTCGATTTTGATAAATTTTATACGGTTAGACTCGGGAGAAGACGTGCTTTGTTATTCTGCTATTTTTGACTGGTTTCGAGATGTGGGCCCTGGGGCCGGGTTTTGGCCGATTCCGGATTTTTGGCCTATTTTTGTAGTTTTTATTGTGGAATTCGATTCTCTAGCCATGTTGATAATATATTACGGTTATGGTTAGATTCGGAGCTTTTAGAGACCGAGTCGAGGGACGAGGACATCCCGGAGTAGGATTTTATGCTGTTGAGGTAAGTAACAGTTTTAACTCTGGCTTTGAGGGTATAAACCCGGAATTGATATCATGTGATTGTTTGGTGTTGATACCCACGCTAGGTGACGAGCGTGTGGGTGCGCATCGCGAGGGATTGAGCCTTGGTCCGTCCCGTGAGGCTGTGAGGCCTAATGGCTATTATCTGTGGTTATGTGTTTACTTGTTGTTGAACTTGTTTTCCTTCACGTTAGGGATCATGCTTAGGCTTTATTCATGCTCAATTAATTATACTCAGTCATAGAAATTATTGTACATTTTTACCTCCGCTCTATTATTTGCTAATATGCTGTGATTCTTAATGTGCGTTGTATCCCCTTATTTGTTGATGATGGTGAGGCTAGTGAGGTACATGATTGAGTGAGACCGATGGCCTGATTGTGAGGATATTAATACCATAGCGTGTGAGTTGTTCGCGTAGCACGTGAGTTGACCGTGCGGGTCCAGGTATTGATACCATAGCGCGTGAGTTGTCCGCGTAGCACGTGAGTTGACCGTGCAGATCCAGGTATTGATATGATGGCCTGGTTGTGAGGATATTAATACCATAGCACGTGAGTTGACCGTGCGGGTCCAGGTATTTATACCATAGCGCGTGAATTGTCCGCGTAGCACGTGAGTTGACCGTGCGGATCCAGGTATTGATATGGTAGCACGTGAGTTGTCCGTGCTTAGCGCTTGGGCTTTGGGAGCCACTCCGGAGCCTGTACACACCCCCAGTGAGCGCAGAGTGTTGAGTGTTTTGAGTGTGTTGAGTGTTGAGTGCGAGTGATGAGTGGTGGAGTGACACTGCTGTGAGGTTGCATTTATTTGTGTTGTTGCTGCATTTATCTGTTAAATTTCTTTATGGCATTTACTGAGTTATGGAATTTACCTGTTTATTCCTGTTATTTTTAAAATTGTGAAAAATAAATAATTGGACTATTTTGCTCAGCTCGTCACTATTGCTCAGTTCCTTAGTTATTTATGTTACTACTGAGGTGGTTGTACTCATACTACACCCTGCACTTTATGTGCAGATCCAGGTGAGTAGAGCGCGGCAATCGTTGAGTTCAGGCCGGCTTTAATTAGAGACTGCAAGGTAGCTGCCAGCGTCCGCAGGACCTTGTTACTCCTTTTATCATTTCTTCTTTGGATAGTTAGACAGTTTATATATCTCAGTTCATAGTTTTAGACGATCATGACTTAGTGACACCCCGATGTTTGGGGCTAGCTTCCGTATTTTTATATTAATTATATTTAGAGTTGATTTAGTTTATGAGAAATTCAAATGTTGGTATTGTTTTATTAAATCCTGAAAATTAATTAGTAGTAATATTTTGGGAAGTAGGCTTGCCTTGTAACAGGATAGGCGCCATCACGACCATGGTTAGATTTTGGGTCGTGACAGGAAGTCCCTGAGCCCTTCGCCAGGTGACTGTCTGATCCCTGGCTTCATCTTTCTTGGCCCCTGCATGGGCGGTGACAAACTTGTAGGCCATTTCTTCAAATGTCTGCACGGATCATGCGGGCAGTTGCGAGTGCCATGTTAATGCTCCCCGAGTTAGGGTTTCACCAAACTTTTTCAGCAATATAGATGGCACCTGATCTTTAGCGAGGTCATTGCCTTTCACTGCGGTGACGTAGTGGATGATGTGATCCTCAGGGTCCGTTGTACCGTCGTATATCTTCAGATATGGTGGCATCTTGAATGTTTTGGGTATAGCATGTGGTTCGGCCTCGTCGCTATACGGTTGTTCCACAAACTGGTCGGCGTCCCGCTTTGGTAGGAGTTTTGGGGTTCCCGGTATCTTATCTACCCTTTCTTGACGCTCTCTCATTTGGTCGTGGAGTGCTTTGTTCTCGTTGTCCATCTCCTCCATTTTTCTAAGGATGGCAGTGAGGGCGTCGTTACCCGCATCATTGACAGAGTGAGTGATACCTGTCGAGGGAGGCTGGGTGTGTTGCTCATTGGTTGTTGTGGCGACGTCAATTCGCATACCCTCTCTGCTCACCCTCTGAGCGGGTTTGTCGAGTATACTGTTCAGTGTATTCGTTAGCCATACTTCTAGTAGCTTTTTTACCGCCTGTGGTGCTTCTTCCGTAGTGGACGTGGAGGCTCACTTTCCACGAGAAGCGGTAACGCTGCCATGAGGGGGGGTGAATCACTTCGCCTAGGTGAGGCGCTTGGTGTCACGTTCTCCTCGTCCTATCCGTGAGTTTCATTGATGGTGTTTAGGAGATTAGTAGTAAGGTCTGCCACTGCTTTTAGTCCTTCTTCTCCATTTTCTGCCATGTTAGATTATGCAAGTAGGGAAAAGAAAGTCCTGTATTTTGCTATTGGTGTGTTTTTGTAGATCTAGAAAGACTATGATTTTGACTAGGAAGTCCCCACAGACGGCGCCAATTTGTTTGACCAAAAAGTATAACACTCTTTGTTAAACTAATTAAAAGATAAAGAAGGTGAGAGGTGAATCCTAGTCAAGCTTAATACTTCTTAGATCTAGCAAAGTGTTTAAATGAAACCGTCCACTTAATGCCCGGAATTGTTTGTTAAGCTATTAATTGCACGCTTTGGAGAATAAATGAAGAATGAATGATGAGCAATAAATATGAAAATGTAAATAAATGTAAATAGGAAGAATAATTCACCCAAATGTCGAATGATGGGAAGATTCTTCCTCCTGACAACAGAATATGGCAATAAGTGAGAAAGTGAACAATGCTTTCTTGGATCGTGTGAGTGGAAAGGAAGGATAATTGATAAAATCAATCACTGTGGAAAGGTGAACTTTTATATTTTCTCTCAAGAGTCAACTTCTTACAATTGTTTTTCTCATAATGAATCTCACGTGCCTCTTTTCTTCTATCTCTCTCTCTTTCTATTTATATGGGATATTCTCTAAAAACCCTAAAAAGTATAACAAGGAGAATATTCAAGAGAATATTCTTGTCGCTAGTTCCAAGACTAAACTAGCCATTGTTCCTACTCTTCGCTACTCGACCTCGGCCTTTACGGCTTGCCCAGCGACTGCTCGTTGTTGGGTTTTGGTCGACCTCGGCCTAGCCGCCTAAATCGAAACACAGTCTTCTCACTTAACGATCTTCCACACCTAACTTCCTAAGCCGGATTTTGACCCATACAATTCTGTTGATATTAACCATAGCCCCCTTGCCATTTGTGGCTGAATGATCGATCGTCATTGGCAAGATCTCCCTGCCTTGAGTTGTGTTACTTTCTTCCTCTCTTTAGTTGATAGATCTTTTAAGTGACTGAATGATACATTTACTGAGTGCAACCTGTTATGTTGGCACAGGACAGCTCCATCTACTTCAAGTAATACTGAATCAACTTTCCTTTTGGTATATTGCAGCAGCTCATGCTAGGATTAAGCATGGAGTACTATGAAAGCAGTCTTACTTCCAGGTATCACTTTGTGGATGGACTTGTTTTAATAGCAGGCTTTCACCTTACACACGGGAAGATTGGATTGCTAGAATCATGAGTCTTATATACTATGTTACGATCGCCCCATATTGATAAAACATCCAGAGAACAATTTTATTACGAATATTAGGGATGTACACGGACCGCGTTGGTTCGGTCTTTATCATAACCAAAGCAAACCAACTATATCCGTTTGGATCGGTTCGGTTTCGTCGGATTTTTCGGGGTTTTTTGTTACATAAATATTATTTCAATCTTACTTTGTGTTAAAGATAAAATTTTGATAAGTGAATATATGTTTAGCAAAAATTGACAAACATATGACCTATTAAAATATTCTTATGGGAGAATATTTTTAGTAATACATGATAGTTATTTTCTTAGTCGTCTAACAATAACTTTTGTTGATGTACGCTTTCATGATTTACCGAATTTAATAAATAAACATAAAAATCAATATGATACCTAAATAATGATATGTTCTATTTAATTTAAAGTTATCGAATACCATTTCAAATTCGAAAAAGATATAAGAAATTTTGACATATGAATATGCAAGAACAAAGAGATTATTGACACATTTTAATAACACTTGATAAGAAAGCAATACAACCAATTATTTAAAGTAAATAAAAATGTATAGTTTATTAAATATTATATCCCATGAGAAGATCCCAAATATTTTTGGATATTTTTTGTAAAGAAAATTCAATATAAAGTCTTAAAAGTATATATAAAATTTTATATTTATATGTCGGTTTGGTTCGACCAAACCAAATCAAACCAAACCTAATCGGTTTAATCGATTTGGTTTGACTTTTCGGTTCGATTTGTTTGAACACCCCTAACGAAAATAAAGCCTCAAAGCCAATGCAATATTCTTGATCGGCTATTGTCTTTCTTTGGTACCTGATTACTAAGAGGATGATTGGCTAAGCTTATAAGCGGGAGAAATTCAAAAATAGTCAGATTTACCACTGGTCGTTGAAAAATAGCCAAGTTTCAAAAGTCATCGAAATTTAGCCACTTTAAATCTGAGCGAAAACGCTGTTCAAAATTCGGAAAAATACGCCCGCAAATTTTACGGGAGTTCCAGCATAAGTATGCTTGAACTCCCGTAAATTTTACGGGAGTTCCAGGATAACTATGCTGGAACTCCCGCAAATTTTATGGGAGTTCAAGCATAATTATGCTGGAACTCGCGCAAATTTTACGGGAGCTCCAGCAAGTATAATTGTCCAGTATAATATACTGGAGTTTGGAGCATTGGTGCTCCAGTCTCCCGCAAATTTTACAGGAGTTAGCAAAGTATACCGGTCCAGCATAATATGCTGGAGTTCGTACACAAATGCACCAGAACTCCCGTATATTATACTAGACCGGTCCCTGTTGCAGCAAAATAGTGTCTATTTTTCATTGACTTGATAAACGCTGGCTATTTTTCATTGACCAGTGTGAAAACTGGCTATACCATGATATTTTAACCTTATAAGCTGGTCAAACCAGCTTATAAGTTATTTTTGGCTTATGTACGCGTTTGGTAAAATTAAAAGTGCTTATAAGTCAAGTGCTTATAAGCCAAAATAAGTCATAAGTCATAAATTGATCACCCCCAACTTATTATTTTTCAGCTTATAAGCACTTTAGGTTTAACCAAAGTTTTTACTTCTCTATCCCTAATATTATTTCGTAATTTCCGAAATACCCTTATAGAAATAAAACCCTAACAAACTCTCTGCCTTCATTCTTTGACCCTTTTCACAGTCTTTTCTCGAAACCGAAAACTCTACTACCAACCTCAAGAAACTATCAAGTTCTGAAGTACTTCCATACGTCAAAGGCATATGAAAGCTTTCTAGGTAGAAACTCTTAATTCGGTCATCTTCTTTATTTTAAAAGAATTTCTTGCCCTGTGTTATTAAAAGGAACCTGATAGATGTATAAGTTTTTAGCATATGTACTTGATGCATAATTTTTAGCAAAGTGCCAAACATATTAATTATTATATTATAGCTTATGAGTGTATTTTAGCTTCTCATAAATTAATTTAAATTCATAAAAAATAATCTTATCTAATTAAATTTGTATCAAGTAAAAAGAGAAATAAATTATTTACTACTTGAATCAATTTAGTATCCAAAAACTTGTAAAGGTCACATTTTTATTAATATAAATAGCTTTAAGGGCATTTAAGTCACTTTAGCAAAAAAAACGTGCTTATCAGCATTTTTCTGCCAAATACTCAGCTGCTTATTATCAGTTTCAGTACTTTTATCCAAACACATAACTACTTATTTTTTAAATCAACTTCAACACTTAAAAGTACTTTTCAGCCGTTAATGCTTATCAACAACTTTATATTAGCTAAGCCAAACGGGCTCTAATTTATCTTATCTTTTCAAGCTTAAGATAAAGACGCTTTAAGTGACTGTTAATTAACTATGCAATACATAATTTTTAATATATGCCAATGATGTAACTTGTAATACCATATAACCATCTTCAGAAGATAGGAAAGGAAACATAATTACAGACATTTCTCCCTCGAAAATAAAGGTAAAAATTGTACGGGGCGCCCTATTTGGTCGCCCCCATTTAACCTATACCCATTTTTTTAAAAAGTTTTAACTTGTATTCACTTTTTAAACAACTTCAGCCCCCTTTCTCCTCCTTCGTTTTCTTCTTCTTCTTCTTCTTCTTCTTCTTCTTCTTCTTCTTCTTCTGTTTCTTCTTCTGTTGTTGGTGCTGCTATGAAACTTCAGTTCATGGGATGATTGCCATAAGTATGTTTATCGGATTATTTAAAAACAAATTATAAATAATTACGTAAGTTAGTAGACAATAATTTGTGAATATTTCCACGTATGGGAAGTTTAAGGTCACACTTAGTGATTCTTTTCATGATAATTCTGTTCTTTTCACGTTTATTTGTTTTCAAAATTTTCTGATTTAGATACTGTTGGCAATCTGATTATTTTATAGTAGTCTGATTATAACAAAACTAATGAATCCAGGACAAAAAAACTTCAGCTTATTCAGTGCTGATGTTTTTACAAATGAATTAAATAACTTCAGCATCTTCTGCTGAAGTTTTTGAAAAAGCTTATCCAGGACAAAAAAACTTCAGCTTATTTAGTGCTGAAGTTATTATAAATGAACTAAATAACTTCAGTGTCTTCTACTGAAGTTTTTGAAAAAGCTTAATGACAAAACTAATGAATCCAGGACAAAAAAAAAATTCAGCTTATTTAGTGCAATTACAAACAAAAACTTCAGCAAATAGAGAACAAAACTTCAGGTACTATGCTTAAGTTCAGCAATTACAAACAAAAACTTCAGCAAATAGAGAACAAAACTTCAGCTACTATGCTTAAGTTCAGTAATTACAAACAAAAACTTCAGCACACTTGGTTCGGCGCACTTGCTACTTCAGGCTCGTCTACTAGAATGCTGAAGTTTTGCGTGATTGCCTTTGCTACTTCAGCCCCGTATGCTGAAGTTACGCGGACAAGTGGATACGCTTGCAAGTTTTTTGCAAAGCGGGCACAAGTTAAAACGTGACCCAAAAAGCGAGTATAGATGCAAATTCCACCAAATAAAGCATACCAAATAGGTTGAAATAGTGGGCTTTAGTGCCCTAATTGGGCCCAATGCCCAAGATGTTAATTTGGAAGCCCATCTGCTAGACTGGCTCTCAAGTCCTTTCGAAGTATTTTGCCAGATGGAGATTTAGGAACCGCATCCACAAAAAATACTCGCTTTATTCTCTTATAAAATATCACCTGAAAATTAAAAGGAATGCCAATGTTCTGAGTCTAAGATATAATGTATATATTTATTCGTACATTCGGACATTTATTTTTTGATATTTTTAAAATATTTCTAATGAAGAAAAGGACCTATTTTCTTTTATTTTATTTCCAATTAATTAAAGTCATTTTGAGAGAAGGAGAAATAGTTAGTACGTACCATTTTTTGAATAAAACCAAAGAATTCAATGAAGATAAGACTAGAACTAACCTGCTTTGAGATAAAATCCTTGATTTCGTCCTCAGTAATGGTGCATCCACTGGATTTAACAACAAAAGCCACTGGAACTTCTCCTGCTTGCTCATCTTTCATGCTGCCATTTTAGTTAATAAATTATCATAATTTGGACTATCACTGGCTTAAATATGTTATGCCTTTCTCTTTCTTAATTTAGTAAGTGTTAAGTAAAGGACTGTCCGGTGCACCCCAAGGAATGTGATGTAGACAGCTTATGCTAATGCAAATATTAGTGGTTGCTTCCACGGTTCGAACTAGTGACGTATAGGTCACACAAAAAGATAACTTTACCGTTACTCTAATTAATATTGAGTGCAAGATACTATATATTCGAACAAAAGATAATAAATGCGTACACTTGAATTTATTGAAGATTATAAGAAAGGACTTAGTGGCGTTTACAACAACAACAACAACAACCCAGTAAAAATTTTACGAGTGGGGACATAGTGGGCGATTGGACATAAGAATTATAAAATTCCTAAAAAAGTGATTCTTTTTTCAAGTGAAAATAGTATTTAAAAATTATAACTGTGTCTGGACATGAATACAACTTTGGGCTGTTTTTGAATTTTCGTGAGTGATCTGAAGTGAAAATTTTGAAAAACAGTTTTTTGGAGTTTTTAAAATTTTCGAAAAATTTCGAAATTCATTGTCAAGTGAAAAATGAAAATTATATGACCAAACACTGATTTCGAAAAAAGTAATAAAATTTCGGAAAAAAGTAAAAAAGAAATCTATGACCAAAAGGGACCTTAGAAACTTACGGGACAACAGCAGCATCAGAAATATAAGGAAGGTTGAGGAGAAGTGCTTCAAGTTCAGCAGGAGCCACTTGAAATCCTTTGTATTTTATCAATTCCTTCAATCGATCCACAATAAAAAGCTCGTCGTCGTCGTCAATGTAGCCAATGTCACCACTGTGTAACCATCCTTCTTTGTCTATTGTTTGTGCAGTTGCCTCAGGATCATTCAGGTAACCTGATGCACACAACTTTTACTAGTTTTAAATACTTAATTTTTTTACGAAAAAAAAAAGAAGAAATTTTTAATGCTTTTGCTAAGAAATACTTCCTCTAAAACCTCTTTATGCACATGATTTTAATATTTGGATATGGATCTTAGGCATAACTCAACCGCAAAACTAGCTCATAAGGTAAAAATTGTCCAAAACTTTATGAAACCAGAAAACCAATATCATACCGATATGGGACTCAACAAGTAGAAAGAATTGAGACTTGGTAAGTGAAAAGTTTAGACCAAATATACAAGAGTTCCATAATCTAAAAATGAGTGTCTATTTGTGGTCAATTATTTTGAACTATGACTCCACAAGTTTCTAATTGGTGAAAAGAAGGTAGGACGGCCTTATTCTAGGGTTACTAGTACCACTATCTAATTTGAACTATGACTCATTATTGCTTAGTATTAGTGGCGGATCTAGAATTTTTAAGTCATGGATGCTGAAATATTATTTATCTAAAAATTACTATTACGACTGGGTGCTCAAGTAATATATTTGTAAGAATTACTAGCTTTTTATATAAATCATAGTTCATCACTCCAAAAGTAATGGGTGCTTGAGCACCCATAACCATCAATGTACATCCGCCACTGCTTATTATTACAAGTATATCATGTTATGGCGAGTTAATTTTATAAATGGTCATTGAATTTTTGTGTTTGTTATCCAAAAATCACTTTTTTTTTGTTACATAAAAATCATTCAACTTTGTGTTCATTACACAAAAATCACTTTTCATTCTTTTGTTACACAAAAATTATTTTACTTTGACTCTAGTTATCACAAAAGTCACATTTTTACTTAAAAAGTCTATTATGCCCTTGATATTATATAAACCTTCATATTTATGTAATACCTTCTATATTATATACTATATAATATATTTTTAACTATGTATTTTATTTATAAATAAAATAACTTAATACTATTTTATTTATTATTTTTATAATATATTCGTATATTTAATTTTTTTCTTAACATTTCAAAATATATTAGTAGCGTTATTACATTTGTCAGTAACTTTAATATATATTAGTAGAGAATAAATCGGCAAGTACATTTCCGTGAGAAAATTCGCAAGTAAACAAACAAAGAAAATGAGAAAAAAAATCATATGTTAATCTGAAGGAAAATCCCTAGATAACTCTACATGCGAATTTAGCTGGGGATATTTTCTTGGGGATTTACCTGGGCAATTGGTTATTTTATACTACTAGAAATTCGAGAGAAATCGTCCAAAAAAATCGACCAAAGTTGGTCGGTAATGGTCAATAACCGTCCAAAACGCGACCATTAACGTGTGGTCGGTATTTTAAGATCGGAAGGGCCTACCGACCAAAGTTGGTCGGAAATTACCGACCGAGTCGGTCAATTAAATTCAAAAAAAAAAAAGAATAACTGAAAAAAAGTTATTTTATAATGCTACTAATATATCTTGAAAATTAAATATATAAATGTATTATAAAAATAATAAATAAAATAATATTAAGTTATTTTATTTATAAATAAAATACCTAATTAAAAATACATTACACAGTATATAATATAGAAGGTATTACATAAATATGAAGGTATATATAAACTTTTCAAGTAAAAATGTGACTTTTGTGATAACTAGAGCAAAGTAAAATGATTTTTGTGTAACAAAAGAAAGAAAAGTGACTTTTGCGTAATGAACACAAAGTTGAATGACTTTTACGTAACAAAAAAGAAAGGGGGGACTTTTGGGTAACAAACATAAAAGTTCAATGACCATGGATAAAATTATCTCTGTTATGACTGATTACTCTATATTGATGATGTAGAAACTCTTTCCCTCGCCAGTGTTAGATCTACTTGTAGCTAATAATGTTGTAAATAGTCTTTCATGATTTGATTAGTATAAAATTTATACTAATTCTATAAAAAGAAATTGCACATAAAAAATAATTGATAAACAAAGTATCATTTGGAGCTAATTACCTTTCATGATTTGGTCACCTCGTATGCAAATCTCTCCAGATTTGTTTCGAGGAAGAGAGCTACCAGTGTTTAGATCCATAATTTTCATCTCAGCATTCCTTATAACAGTTCCACAGGCCCCTGATTTTATCTCAAATGGCTCTTTTGCAAATGCCAAACACATTGCCAACACTGAACCAGCCTCCGTCATCCCATAACCCTATACATTCATGGACACTATTAGGGTCTATCCGGGAACTCGTGTAATTACTAGGGTGGTAATTACACGCCCCGCTAATTATTACAATGACTTGTTTATTTGTTAAAATGTAATTACAGTATAATTTTAGAGGCGGACCCAAGATTTAAACGTAACGGGCGCACAATATTCTACTCAACCAATGCCCCCTAAAGGCTTTTAGCATTTCGGGTGTCAAGTGATTTAAATTAACCATTTTTAAAAAATATACATATACCTATAGAAGATTTCTGCTGAAGCTTACAGGGTCCGGTAACCAGAGGCGGAACCAAGATTTCAAGCTTATGGGTTCGGGAGTCGAATTCTTTTAAGTTACTAGGTTCTAAATTAATAATTTGTACACATTCAATGAACTTTATAAGATAAATACAAGATCTTAATCAAAGTTACTGGGTTCGGCCGAACCCATAGACGGCACTCTGGCTCCGCCCTGCCGGTAACCCTCAACATAACACATAGGTTCTCTTCTATGTAATTCTCACTATCATGTTTGGTTAAACAAGTATAATTATATAGTTAAATAAACTTTTGTTCAGATTAACTTCTCAAATATAGAATAATGTGCTAAATAGTTATAGATTGATAAATAATATCTTAAAAGTAGTAAGTATCTTCCAAATAAATAATATTGTATATAATTTAAATATGTCACGTAATTATGTCTGTCGGTGTTACTTTTTTGTTCAGAATAAAATACCATTATTATTATCTATTAAATATTTTTATTAAACTTAGATTAAAATTTAAATGTATTGATTCGGGTACTCCGAAATTAACCAAGCGCCTTCCAGCAATTTTATAAGTTAAAACAGGTGATGGAAGAAGTCAATATCATGCTACTTTAGATGTGCTGACAAAAAATCCGATTAGCTTTTGTTTATGTAATAAAGAAGTTAAAACATTTATATACACTTTTAAGAAAATTATTATAATTGTAAGAAAAGGACAGTTGTTCATTTTAATTTCTAGCGGATAACCCTTCTCTTTGAGTCTTGATGTAACACCCAGACTTTAAACCGCGACAAAACATATGAGGGATGCTGGGTATATAAATTAATCAGTCTTAGATCCTAGTGACGCATTTTAAATCCGTGAAGGCTTAGGTCCAGAGTGCGTAATATCACTAGCGGAATGGGCTGTCAGTAAAGGTGGGAAAAGGAGGATAAGCATTCTCTTGGAGTAGAAAAAGAGATAAAGATAACCCCTTTTCACCAACATTTGAAATAGACGTTTACCTAACAACAGATTTTCTATTTTTTTTTTTAATCCAGAGGGAGGAAATATTAAAGCAACTTTGAAATTAGGGTAAGCTAATGTCATGGATAATGTGAAAACAATAATCATAAAGTCAGCAAGCGTATGAATTAAGATCCTACTTTGACTAAGTAAAAATGTAATCGACATATGACTCCTTTTAAGGACAACATATATCGATGGAAAAAATAATAATTAAAATATGTAAAGAAGACTTTTGAATCTTGTGAACTTGTATTAAAAGTGTGTATAATATATTAAAAGTATCTGTTGAATCTTGTGGTTTTAAACATATCGTATTATTCCTTTAAGGGAGTGTTATTAAGAATAAAATTGGAATGTTGTATAATTTAAAAACCCTATATATTTTGAACAGACTAAAAAAATGTAAAACATGGAGAAAATGTACAGTTTTATATACAGATAATGGGAATAATTTGCACTTGTAAGTTGTAACAGATTATTTTCCTTTTTTCACCAACTTAGTGGGTGTTTGGACATAAGAATTGTGAAATTTTGGAGAAAAAAGTAAAAAAAAAAAAAAAATTCAGTTGAAAATGATATTTGAAAATTAGAGTTGTGTTTGGGCATGAATACAATATGGAGATGTTTTTGAATTTTGGGAGTGATTTGAAGTAAAATTTTTGAAAAACGGCTTTTTAGAGTTTTTCAAGTTTTCGAAAAATTCCGAAATTCAACTTCAAGTGAAATTTAAAATTTCATGGCGAAACACTGATTTCGAAAAAAAAAAAAATTATGGCCAAACAGACCCTTAATCTTATGGAATAAGCATGTAATGATAATCTTACCTGACCAAGTTTAGCATTAGGAAATTTTGTTCGAACTGCATCTTCAAGATCCTTTCCTAATGGAGCTGCCCCACACATGACTATCCTTACTGATGAAAGATCATAATTATCAACCATTGCACTCTTAGCAATGGCCAAAACAATAGGTGGTACAAAAGGAGCAATAGTCACTTTGTACTTTTGTATCAACTCCAAAAATGGAACAATATCAAATTTCTGCATAATCAAAATAGCTGCACCAACCCTTAATCCACAAAGTAAAACAGAATCCAAAGAGTAAATATGAAACAAAGGCAAAACACAAAGTATCACATCCTCACTATGAATATACAAAGTTGGATTTTCACCATCAACTTGTTGTGCCACACTAGTGACTAGCCCCTTATGTGTCAACATCACCCCTTTTGGTAGCCCCGTGGTCCCGGACGAGAACGGCAGCGCCAGTATATCGTCCGGTTGGATTTCCACCTCGGAAAGGTCATGTTCGATACTAGAAGCGAATCCAGGATTTAAAATCAAGTCAGAGAAGTGTAAGCAGCGCTCTGACGACGAGTCAATGCAAATGACCTTCACATCATGCTCAAAAGCATAGCTTTTCACTTTGTCCAAATTGCACTCTTGTGTAACAATAAGCTTGGGATTTGAGGCCTTGGCTTGTTTTACTACCTCTACTTGGGTAAACAAAGGATTTGCCATAGTTGAAATAGCTCCAAGATATGATGCACCTAAAAAGGTGAATACAAATTCAGGAGAATTAGGCAAGAGGATCATTATAGTGTCCTTTTGTTTGATTCCTAGCTTGTTAAATCCAGCTGCAACTTTTCTTGAAATGAGCTCAACATCAGCGTATGTATAAATTTGGTCATTGGCTCCATTGATCAAACAAGGACGAGTACTGAATTCTGAAATGTTTTCAAAGCAATAAGAATGTAAAGGAAGATGATTAGGGATGTATATATCAGGGAGTTTTGATTTGAAAATTATGTCTCCTTGCTTTGTATCCATTTCTATCGGCAGCTTGAGTACTTAATTAATTCTTGAGATTAATGAAGAAGAAAATTAGATACCGAAGAAATATTTCTGAAATGGATTGAGTTAAAAGGGTTTAGACTTTTAGTAATTACTCAAAAGATGAATTGTTCAGAGGTTGAGTATAAATATGATCATTTGAAGGAGAAACCAGATGAGAGTTGGTGAAGGGAGTTGATGGGGCTTTATATGAATTATGACCCCGGAATTTTTTTGTACAGGGAGTCTTCGAGCAACGGTAAAGTTGTTTTCGTATGACGTATAGGTCACGAGTTCGAGCGGTGGAAGCAGTCACTAATACTTAGTGTAGGCTGTTTACATCATACCTCTTGGGATGCGGCCCTTCCTCGTAGCCTGCGTGAATACGAGATGCTTTGTGTACCAGACTGCTCTTTTTAAAACTTTTTTGGATGAGTGTTTAACTTTTATACACTCATAATACAAAAAATATTTTATAGTTAAGTACTTGTTATATGAAGAACTAACTAGATATATGTAACTGTCTATGTTAAACATAAATTGATAACTTAAAAAGATGATAGATGACTTAATAATTGTTGTAACCATTTAAACTAGTAAACTACTTTGCATTGTGTGTGTACATATGTTTTAAATTTCAGACTTTTCAACGTGGGATTTTCAAATTTTACCTACCTTGACTTATGAATGATAAGGATCGATCATACTCTATCTCTCTCTCTCTCTCACACACACACACACACACATATATATATATATATATATATATATATATATATTGAACAGTTAACTTCATACTATTGTATAAGTTAGGTGTTTGTCCAGATTTTCTTATCATATTTGACTTTCCTACCTCAAGAAGGAAAGGACAACATATTTACAATAATTGAGTTTTCCTTCTTGTAGAAGAAATTATAAATCTCCCATATTTGGCTTGTCCTTTTCTTGTAGGAACGGGCTTGGAGCTCTATAAATTGAATATCTGTCCTTCTCATTCAGTAGCATCCACAATGTAGACCACTGTTGGGATCTTATTTAGGGGGAGAACTTTACGGGACACGTGTTAGTGTGTCACTTGTGTTTGCCTCTTCGTGAGGTTGTTCTCTCGATATTTTATACTCTCTTTCTATATAGTGGATTGCTCATCTCCGTCGTGGATGTAGGTAAATTGACCGAACCACGTTAAATGTTTGTGTCCCTTTTGGTATATTTCTCTTTTGTTGTCTGATTTATCGTCGATCAAGGTTTTGCTTTACTAGCTTCCGCATGACGCCTGATTTTTTGCAGTCATAACAAGTGGTATCAGAGCGAGGTTCAAGACAAGTTCATCTTGGCAAATTCAGTTCTAGCCGCAACATATTTGACGATAATATCGTAATTTTTGTCTGAGAAATTTAACCGGTGTGCTACGCACGTTGAGACAACCTTTGTGGTGGATATTTGGAGATGCGACTTGTTGAAGGCTATGTGAAGAAGGTGGATCAAGTTTATTTTGTCAGAAAATTCAGGCCAAGAGGGAGTATTGTTAGGTGTTTGTCCAGATTTTCTAACCATATTTGGTTTTCCTATCTCATGAATGGAAGGACAACATATTTACCATAATTGAGTTTTCCTTCTTGTAGTAGGAAATTATAAATCTCCCATATTTGGCTAGTCCTTTTCTTGTAGGAAAAGGTTTGGAGTTCTAGAAACTGAAGATCCGTCCTTCTCATTCAGTAGCATCCACAATGTAGCCACTAGGGCTTGGGAGTCTTGTTTAGGGGGAGAACTTTACGGTACAAGTGTTAGTGTGTCACTTGTGTTTGCCTCTTCGTGAGGTTGTTCTCTCAAATTTCATACTCTCTTTTTATATAGTGGATTGCTCATCTCCGTCGTGGATGTAGGTGAATTGACCGAACCACGTTAAATATTTGTCTCTTTTGGTATATTTCTCTTTTGTTGTCTGATTTATCGTCGATCAAGGTTTTGCTTTACTAGCTTCTGCATGACGCCTGATTTTTTGCGGTCATAACAAGTGGTATCAGATCGAGGTTCAAGACAGGTTCATCTTGGCAAGTTCAGTTCTAGCCGCAACATATTTGACGATAATATCGTAATTTTTGTCTGATAAATTTGACCGGTGTGCTACGCACGTTGAGACAAACTTTGTGGTGGAGATTTGGAGATGCGACCTGTTGAATACTATGTGAAGAAGGTGGATCAAGTTTATTTTGTCAGAAAATTCAGGCCAAGGGAGAGAATTGTTAGGTGTTTGTCCAGATTTTCTTACCATATTCGATTTTCATATCTCATGAAGGAAATGACAACATATTTACCATAATTGAGTTTTCCTTCTTGTAGTAGGAAATTATAAATCTCTCATATTTGGCTAGTCCTTTTCTTGTAGGAAAATATTTGGAGTTTTATAAATTGAAGATCCGTCTTTCTCATTCAGTAGCATTCACAATATAACCACTGGGGGCTTGGGAATCTTGTTTAGGAGGAGAACTTTATAGGACAAGTGTTAGTGTGTCACTTATATTTGCCTCTTCGTGAGGTTGTTGTCTCGATTTTTCAACTGTCTGAATTGGTAATTATAGAAAAGTGTAATATCCGATATGAGTAAGTCTTTTAATGGACTGGTAATATATTGTGAATTAAAGTTAAATACCGTAAATCATGTTTCACTTCAATTATCTTTATTCTAAGTGTATGTCACCTCCTACCACTACCTTTTGTAATACAACACTAATAACACATATTCAGCAGTGTGGGGTCTAAATAGGGTAATGCGAACATAGATCATGTCCATACCCTATTTAGAAAGGCTGCCAGTTGAATTCAAGATCATCGTTCGTGGCGACAACTGCATATTCAAGATAAAGCTCAAAGGTCCTTGAATTTATTTACTATCGAAAAGAAGAATCAGAGGATTCATAGAGATTGTAACACTCAAATATTCAAAATAAAATACTACGATTGTTGCGATATTTTTCGGTCTTAATTTTATTTTCTCGACGCAATTTATTGTCTACAAATTCTGGCAAGCCCAGTGGGACAATCTCTACCTCTCATCTCAACTTTTCAATCACCAAAGTTCAAGAACATTGAAATGGCTTCGAAGAAAATCAACTCCAGATCAACATCCACCAAGGCTGCTAACTCCAGGTTCTATGCTGATGTGGAAAGCATCCTCGATGTTACCTTTGGAAGCTTCGGACCAGTTACGAGGAGCAAAGCAAGCTCTTTAGGACAACAAGCACCCCAAGTGCCGTCCGCATCAACCCCTGTTTTCAGATCTTCATCCTCAAAAGGAGCAAGATCTTCCACAAACGCATCTGAAGGAGGAAGTGATGTTGCTGAAAAGATCAAGAAAACTCTTGCTCTGCTTGACCTCTCCGGATCCAAGCACTCTGCTGTGAAGGAAGATGATGATGCTTCAAGTGATGGATCCTCCCCACTTACACCACATAGCGTGAGCCAATCAAGGATCAATCTGTGTGAAAATCCATGCTACTCTTCGCCGTCCACGACAATCATGCAAGCCATGGTGAAAAACACTTCATCTATGGAGGAGCAGTTGGAAAACTTGACGGAAGCAATCGCTGGCTTGACCAAATGCATGCAAAATCAAGAGGCTAGAATTGACAAGCTAACAGACAGGGTGGGAATCTTGATGGAAGAAGAATCCACCCATGCACCCGGCAAGCTCCCAGAAGTTCTAGAGAGTGTCTCTCCCCCAAGACAAGCAGCATCCACTAAGTCTATCCCTGTCTCATCTGAAGGGATGATTCCAATCGATCAACTGACGGAGTTTATTGAAGGAACCATTAAGAACAAATATGAAGTTGCTGCCAAATCCTCCCTTACATACGCAAAGCCGTACACTGCAAGGGTCGATATGTTGAAGATGTCTGCTGGCTATCAACCCCCAAAGTTTCAACAGTTTGATGGTAAAGGTAACCAAAGCAACTTGTTGCGCGCTTCGTGGAGATGTGCAACAATGCTGAGACTTATGAAGATTACCTCATCAAGCAGTTTGTCCGCTCGCTAAAAGGAAATGCTTTTGACTGGTACACAGACTCGAGGCTGGATCTAGCGATAGTTGGGATCAACTAGAGCAAGATTTCCTCAATCGCTTTTATAGTACGAGACGTACTATGAGTATGATAGAACTTAAAAATACTCATCAAAGAAAGGGGGAACCAGTTATCGACTTTATCAATCGTTGGAGGAATGCAAGCCTCAACTGCAAAGACAAGCTTAGTGAAGCTTCAGGCATAGAGATGTGCATCCAAGGCATGCATTAGGGATTGCGCTACATCTTGTAAGGTATCAAGCCTGGCACATTTGAAGAACTTGCAACTCGTGCCCATGACATGGAATTGAGCATGGCCTCCGTTGGAAATGAAAGGCTGCCCATCGATGAACCTCGCAAAGGGAATGACAAGCAAGAAGTCAGAAAGTGGGGCAAGTTCGTACCCAAGTCTGAAAGCAAAGAAGCTATGAATGTCAACACGTCACCTATGAAGTTCACGACGAAGGTGAGCAAGAAGCAGAGTATGAAATCCACTTTTTTTCAAGATAAGCCAAGTGGAAAGTTGACTCTAAAAGAAATGCAGGAGAAAGAGTACCCATTCCTGGATTCTGATGTGCCAGCCATTTTCAAAGAACTCCTCGAGTTGAATCTCATTGAGCTTCCGGAGATGAAGCGACCAAATGAAGCTGGGAAAACAAAGATCGTGCTTGAAGATCGTGCTTGAAGATGAGAAATCAAGAGCGAACCAAGTCTCTATCACCTTTGGCTCATTCAGTCTAGATGAGTTATGCAGTTTAAAAGGAATCAAAAATGAAGAATTACTGGTGAACGACAAAGTTGAAGACGATCAACCTGATGATGATGAAGGTTGGACGTTGGTGACTCGTCGTAGGCGCCACAAAAGGTACCCACAAAACGAATCAGTAGAACAACCAACAAGGAAGATGATGGTAAAAAGACCAACAAAAAAGAATCCAGTTAGGCATTTGAAGAAAGCAAAAGTGAAGATGCACCATTCTCAAAAGCCACGAAATCCAGTGACCTTGGAGAAGTTTTTACCAAGTTGGTTCCGCACGAAGGTTTCCCAAGAGGATATCGATGCCTCTTGTTGCCATGCTGACAAAGGGGAAAAAAGAGTGATAACCTACCGTTAGAACCATCTCTGGAAAAGCTCATCGAGTCCACTCCTCAAGAAGTTAATGCTTGTGAGGAAAAAGTCACGTTCACAAATGACGATCTTATGCTAGGTGACACTCTTCATAACCGCCCATTGTACCTGCTTGGCTATATGCGTGATGAAAGGGTAAACCGAATTTTGGTTGATGGAGGATCCTCAGTGAACATTTTGCCAATTCGCACTGTGAAAGAACTTGGTATTCCCATGAACGAACTTTCAGAAAGTCGTGTGATGATCCAAGGATTCAACCAAGGGGGGAAAAGAGCCATAGGAGCGATCAGGCTGGAAATCACCATTGAAGATATGCAATCAAATGCATGGCTGCATGTAATCGACGCGAAAACTTCATACAATGTCTTGCTTGGAAGGCCTTGGATACATGAGAATAAAGTAGTTCCATCTACCTACCATCAATGTTTAAAATACTACGAGGGTGAAGTCGAGAAGACGGTAGTTGCTGATGATGAGCCATTCACCGAGGCTGAGTCACACTTCGCCGATGCAAAGTTCTACTTGAAGAACCGCATTGTGAAGGAGCTGAAAGCTGATGATGGCATGAAAAGCAAGAATAAAGAGCCCTCAACTAAAAGAGAAGAGGTGACTACTGGTGAAGCCAAAGCTGTTAGTAAGGAGGTACAACCCAACGCGAATAAATCTTATAGAGGGAATATTACGTCTTATGGCAAGAAAGTAAGTCCGGCGCTCCAATATGTCCCTAAAAGGAAGAAAGATGAAGGTGAATCATTTAATCGCCAAGCTAACATGCTAAAGGAGTTAACTCTTCCGGTCAAACGAATTGAGGCAGTAAAGTCGTCCTCAATGCCGCTTGCAGGGTTTGTAGCCCAAAATCGTTTGCAGAATGTGGCACTCCCTACAAAGCGAACAGATGAAGGTTTTGACCCTAACGCTTACAAGCTATTTGCAAAAGCTGGATACAATCCCAATGAGCCGTCAAAGTTAGGGAAGCTCCCATCAGAAGCTGCAACGAGGCAACCACGTGAAGGTTTGGGATACAAACAACCGTCACCAGTGCGCATCTCAATAAGAAGGGCGAGCAGCAATTATATCACTGTAGAAGATGAATCAGCCGCTTCTAACAAGCCTTCTGTCTTTGATCGACTTGGAAAATCACCTGTGAGGACCTCCGTGTTTGAAAGATTGGGTCCACTAAAGAAGGGGAACAAGTTCCGGAGAAATTTTCAAAGCATAAGAACACCCGCTTCACCCAAAATCCATGAGATCTCTAAGGATTTCCAAAGTTTGGTTCCTTCTAGAATGAGGCGACAAACAAAACTTGTGGTTTCATGTAAAGAAGTACTGAAGGTAAAGCCATATACTGTGGTCTATACTAAGGAACGTGATGAAGATGAAGAAAGTGTGGGTTCTTCGTATCATGTTACTGTACAAGTCGAGAATGGCATTCCATCTTCAATGGAAGATAATGCGGAATTGGAGGATGTTTCACCGTGTTATCACATATCCTTCAATGATGGGGACCCTCAAGAAGATGAAGATGCGAAAGATGCTCCACCTGAACTTGAAGAAGGAGTGAAGACGACAGTTGATGCCTTAAAAGAAGTTAACCTTGGCACCAATGAGGAACCAAGGCCCACATACCTAAGTGCTTTACTAGAAGCTGATGAAGAAAGCACTTATATTGAGTTACTCAAGGAGTTCAGGGATGTCTTCGCTTGGAGTTACAAAGAGATGCCTGGCTTGGACCCGAAAGTAGCAGTCCATCACCTTGCAGTCAAAAATGGTGCTCTCCCCGTTAAACAAGCTCAAAGGCATTTTAGCCCAGACTTGGTTCCCTTGATTGAAATCGAAGTTAACAAACTCATCGAAGCTGGCTTTATTCGTGAAGTTAAATACCCAACATGGGTTTCAAGTATTGTCCCTGTAAGGAAGAAAAATGGCCAGATTCGAGTGTGCGTTGACTTTAGGAATCTTAACAACGCATGTCCAAAAGATGAGCTCCCGCTTCCCATTCCAGAACTGATGATCGATGCTACTACTGGGTACGAGGCAATGTCATTTATGGACGGTTCATCAGGCTATAACCAAATTCACATGGCGCCAAAAGATGAAGAGCTTACTGCATTCCATACCCCCAAAGGTATTTATTGCTACAAGGTAATGCCTTTTAGCTTGAAAGACGCTGGTGCTACTTACCAAAGGGCTATGTAGAATATTTTTGACGATCTTCTCCACAAGAATGTTGAATGCTATGTTGACGACTTGGTGGTAAAATCAAGAGAGAAGGGCGGCCACTTGAAAGACTTGAGAATGGTGTTTGAGTTGCTCCGGAGGTACCAACTTAGGATGAACCCATTGAAATGCGCCTTTGCAGTTACTTCCAGAAAGTTCCTTGGGTTCATTGTTCGACATCAAGAGATTGAAACTGATCAAGCCAAAGTAGATGCAATCTTGAAAATGCCTGAGCCTCGGGACATTCACGAATTGAAAAGTCTGCAGGGAAAGTTAGCGTACCTTAGGAGATTTATCTCAAACCTAGCTGGGAGGTGCCAACCATTCAGTCACCTTATGAAGAAAGGTGTCCCTTTCAAATGTGACCAAGCGTGTAGCAATGCCTTTGAGAGCATTAAATCATACTTGATGAAGCCTCCAGTTCTGGCAGCCCCTATACTTGGAAAGCCGCTGATACTATACATTTCAGCACAAGAAAGGTCTGTTGGAGCACTATTGGCCCAAGAAAATAGTGAAGGGAAAGAAAGCTCCATTTACTACTTGAGCAGGATGATTACACCAAACGAGCTGAATTATTCGCCAATTGAAAAGTTGTGTTTGGCGCTAGTCTTCTCAATTCAAAAGTTGAAGCACTACTTTCAAGGTCATGGTGTCTGTCTTGTTTCTAAGGCAAATCCCATCAAGTTCGTGATGTCAAAATCTGTTCTTAGCGATCGACTAGCGAGATGGTACCTCCAATTTCAACAATTCGAGATTTTGTACATCCCTCAAAAGGTTGTAAAAGGACAAGCATTGGCAGACTTCTTGGCAGATCATCTGATACGTGATGATTGGGAGCTAACTGAAGAACTACCTGATGAGGACGCAATGGTCGTTGAAGTTCAACCTCTATAGAAGATGTACTTTGATGGTGTTGCACATTGTGGAGGAGCTGATGCTGGCGTAGTATTTGTCACTTCCCAAGGTGTAGTCTTGCCCTACTCCTTCACCTTGACACAACTCTGTTCCAACAATGTTGCTGAGTATCAAGCATTAATACTTGGTCTTGAAATGGCCGTTGATATGAAGCACCTGCAATTGCAAGTCTTTGGTGACTCCCAGTTAGTGGTCAATCAACTCTTAGGTAGTTACGAGGTCAAGAAGCCTGAACTACGCCCATATCATGATTACGCTAAAAAATTAATGGGGTGGCTCGGTGATGTGACTATTCAGCATGTGCCAAGGAAAGAAAACAAGAAGGTGGATGCTTTAGTTGCCCTAGATTCATCGTTAATCCTGCCTGATCAAGCGCAAGTTACTGTCTGCCAAAAATGGGTAGTATCGCCGCCAAATGAGGCCAAAGGTGAAGAAAATTAACTCAAGCATCTTGTCGTTGTTTCTGAAGCTGGGAAAGAAGAATGGCGACAACCCATTATCGACTGCTTATGCTATGGGATACTTCTAGAAAATCCGAGGAGAAGGAGTGAAATCCGTCGCCGTGCACCTCGCTTCCTTTACTACAAAGATACTCTATACAGAAGGTCATTCGAGGGAATACTATTGCGATGCTTAGGGGAAGAAGAAGCACTCCAAGCTTTGCAAGAGGCACATTCTGGAGTATGTGGGTTACACCAGTCTGGACCAAAGCTCCACTTCCATATAAAAAGGATGGGATATTATTGGCCAACGATGGTAAAAGATTGCTTGGACTACGCTCGAAGATGCAAGGCTTGTCAATTCCATGCGAATTTTATTCATCAACCTCCTGAAGTGTTGCACCCGACTGTTGCATCCTGGCCATTTGACGTTTGGGGATTGGATGTTATTGGACCGTTGCCAAAGTCCTCTGGTGGGCACCTATGCATCTTGGCTGCAACTGACTACTTCTCAAAATGGGCTGAAGCTGTCTTAAGGAAGTAAAGAAGGAAAATGTTGCAAGTTTCATCTGAGTAAACATTATTTATCGCTTTGGCATTCCTCGTTACATAATAACGAATAATGGAAAGACATTCGATAATAGGTTGATGAACAAGATTTGTGATCTCTTTGGCTTCAAGCAACGTAACTCTTCTATGTACAATGCTGCCGCCAATTTTCTAGCCGAGGCATTCAACAAGAATCTATGCAACTTGTTAAAGAAAGTCATCTCCAAATCCAAACGAGATTGGCATGACCGTATGGAAGAAGCTCTGTGGGCATATAGGACAACTCACTGCACGCCAATGCAAGCGACCCCTTATTCACTTGTATATGGAGTCGAAGTCGTCCTGCCACTCGAGCGTCAAATACCTTCATTACGATTAGCTATCCAAGAAGGGATCACTGATGAAGAAAATGCTCGACTTCGATTAGCAGAGTTGGAGGCTCTTGATGAGAAGAGATTGGAAGCTCAACAGAGTCTTGAATGTTATCAAGCTCGATTGTCTCGCGCCTTCAATAAAAGAGTTCGCCCGAGATCCTTTCAAGTAGGAGATCGAGTCCTTGCCGTACGAAGACCCATAATTACTTCCCATAAACCTGTAGGGAAGTTCACTTCAAAATGGGATGGGTCATATGTCGTACAAGAAGCTTACTCAAGTGGGGCTTACAAGCTGGTTGATGTAGATGGTATGAGAATCGGCCTTATAAATGGCAAGTTTTTGAAGAAGTATTATCCTTGAAGTTACTATGCTCCTCAACGTACGAGCCTAAACTGCAAGTTGCTACACTCCTGGCCCGCAGAGTCTAAACTGTGTACGGCCCCTGCAAAAACAAAAAGTTCGCTAGGTTGAAAACTTCGAAAGAGGCAGCCTAGGCAAAAGTTAGGACATAAAAAAAATCACCCAGTCTGAACTACGGTATGACTTGATCCTCTTCACTGAGGTACGTAGGCAACTTAGAGTTTCATTCTAAGTTCAGTCGCATAAGTTCAAAAGATACATATTGCCCCAATTGTTGTTCAAATGAAGTATGAAGGAATGTAAGATAAAGCTGAAATACCATTCCTCTGTTGAACTTTGGATCCCATTTGATATAAAGGGGGCAAACTTCCATGGTAAATTGGTGTCTTCATTGGATGATTATATATTCTTTTAGGAGGCTACCAAGTATTTGCAATGAATCTCGGAGAGTCGTTATGCCTTCGAGTTCGCCACTTCAAGTTGTTGGTCTTCAAGTTGGAGTCTGCAAATCCTTCAGTCTTTAAGTTGAAGTATTCAAGCCCCCCAAGTCAATCGGTCTTCAAGTTGAAGTCCTTAAGTGTTACGGCCCGCAGAATTACGACGATGTTGCACCCTGCAGTATTGTACGTTGGATTTGTCGTAAGGTAATTGACATCAGTCCAAGTAAAAGATTATTTGGAGATTATAAGCATTGTAAGTGATGAATAAATTCGTAAGGGTGAAAGGGGAAGCAAGTCAAATAATATGAATTTTTCATCCAAGTTTGGCATATTGGGGTAAAATACGGCCCGAACTAAAATACCCGGTATTTATGGGCTAGTGACATGCAAGGTACTACATGCCCATGCTAGAAAGGTGTATAAGGTAGGTGAAAAGTGAGTAATATCTTAAATAATTTGGGGCAACTTTTAAATTATGCGGGTAATTGATTAATTACCGGTAACGGGATATTACCCAATTAACTAATAAGCTGATAAAAACTTAATAATTATCCTCCACCCCACGTGGCAAGGAGCCACCAAAGTGGGAAATGACTAAGAAGTCATTTTTGCCAAATGGCTAATCATGAATATGACCAAGACATTACCTACAAGTCTTGGCAAATAAGACTTTGTATCTAGAAAACTTACCAAGGAATTCATTAGATAAATCTGTAGCAAATTAGGAATTCATTAGAAAACATAGGAAGGTTTCAAACCAAAAACGTGAAGACAAGCTCATTAAATGCCAACACTTGTGATCCTGCATGCAATCCATTCCACCGTCAACAACTAATATTATAAACAATTAATAGTAAATGTCTGTATGAGCTTTCTTTCCCATTTTCCAACCCTTAAAAAGATTGAGCGTCTAATATCTTATTGTGTTGATTCCTCCTTCTTTGCGGCAATTTTACCGGAAACAATGTGCGTACGTATGAGATGGTCCTATAAGACAAAGCAGGTGGAAGTATTAATTATATGATGTCCTAATGTTTTGGCATACAGGAGAAAGATCATGCATGAATAGTTCATTAATTGTAAGGATGCAAAATGACACACTGATATGATATATATCCAAGTGTTTTTGGATGATGTGAAGACCCAACTCGTCGTCACGTGTGTTACCGCCCTATTTTTCCCATTTTCTATTTTCTTATATTTCAGTATCAGTATTAGATGTGTTCGAGTTGATACTTAGTCTCTTTTAAGAAGGCTTAAGTTGGAAAAGTCAACCGGACGTTGGCTTTTGTGTTAGAGGGCTCGGATATGAATTCCGATAATTTGGTTAGCTTCGGGGGATGATTTGTGACTTGCGAGTGTAATCAAAAGTGATTTTTGGAGGTCCGGAGTAGAATTAGGCTTGAATTGGCAAAGTTAGGATTTTGGCGAATTCCGGTCGATAGGTGAGATTTTGATCCGGGGGTCGGAATGGAATTCCGAGAGTTGCAGTAGCTTTGTTAGGTGATTTGGGATGTGTGTGCAAAATTTCAGGTCATTCGGAGGTGTTTTGGTTGGGTTTTTGATCGAATGCGTGTTTCGGAAGTTTTGGAAGAACTTAGGCTTGAATTCGATGAGAAACGATGGTTTTAGTGTTGTTTGAGGTGTTTTGATGATTGGAGCAAGTTTGAATAAGGTATTGGATCATGTTTGTATTTTTGGTTGAGGTCCCGGGGGCCTCGGGGTGATTTCGGATGGCTAACGGGATGAAATTTGGAGTTTAAGGACTGCTGAGTGGTCTGGTATCTGGTATTTTCGCTTCTGCGGAAATGGACCGCAGAAGCGTATGAGGAGTCGCAGAAGCGAGGTTGGGCATTTTGGAGATTTCCGCAGGAGCGGACTATTTCCCGCATAAGCGGCTTCCGCAGAAGCGGTCCAAGGCAATAAGTGAGATTCCGCAGAAGCGGAAAGTGACCGCAGATGCGGTAGTCGCAGAAGCGACAAAGGCACCGCAGAAGCGGAAATAACTAATCAGAAGTGGATTTTAATCCCTTCGCGAAGTTTTACAGAAACATATTTTTTAACTTCGGACTTGGGGTGTTCTTGAGCGATTTTGAAGAGGAAATTCAAGGACTTCGATCAGGTAAGCATTCTTGGACTTAGAACACAATTTTATCATGCAAATACATGAAATTACACTGAAAACTCAAGGAATTAAGGTCAAAAATGGTGGTTTAGGGCTTGAAACCTAAGAGAACAAAAATGAAAATTTGAGGGGTCATTTGGACTTTGATTTTGGTGTTCTTTATATGCATGGACTCGCGGCGAGATAAGGAATCCGGTGATGTAAAATTTCTAATTTTTGAGAGGTGGGCCCGGGGCTCGGGTTTTGCCAACTTCGTGATTTTTGATGCTTTTCGAGTCTTTTCGATTGGGTTATATTCCCTTAGCATTTTGTGACGTATCCGTTGTGATTTTGGTCAGATTCGACGCACGAAGAGGTGAATTCGAAAGGCAAGGGAATAGCAAGCTAGGAATTTGGCCGGCTTGAGGTTAGTAATAAATGTAAATGCTGTGTTGAGGGTTTGAAACCCCGAATTTGCACATCGTAGTGCTATGTGAGGTGACTTGCACGCCGGATAACGGGCATGGGGTAGAGCACCATCGGGAATTGTGACTTGGTCCGTCCCGCTTAATAAATTACTACCTAATTGATTGTAGTTTTGTGATATCCTTATAAAAATGAATTAATAATTGGGCTTCGTGCCAACTACTTGAATCCTTCAGGGATTATTTTTACTGGTTTCTTACCATATTTCTAGATATTGAACTCAGTCCTGGTATTTAACACTGTTTTTGTAAACTCAGCCATTTTTCTAAAAGTAGAAACTAAAGTAATATTTTTAAATGAAGTTTGGGCTGAATATTTTTATAGTATTGTGCCGAAAGGCTTATGTGATTCTGGACTGAGTATGGGATCGGACTGCACGCCGCAGTGGTATGATATTGATATTGATATGAGGCCGAGGGCCTGTTTGATGCCACGATATGGCTTATTATTGCGCTTGGGCCGTAAGGGGCCCCTCCCGGAGTCTGCACACCCCCAGTGAGCGCCGTCGACGTTAAATAAATGGAGCGGGCTACACGGCCGCAGCGGGGTACTGGAGAGCACCGGTTTATGTGTTGCATTGTATATTTTAATTGTCATTTATTCTTTATCTGTTGTGGTATTATTGTAATTGTCCTCGCTGTTTTACTGTATTTATAGCTTTACCTTGTGTTTATTTGGGATTTATTATCCTCAGACATTATTTATATTTATTACTTTCTGGGTTGGAAGTACTTACAATACCCCCTGCACCTTGTGTGCAGATTCTGGTACACCACAGGGTGAGTGAGGACTTGTTGGCTGAGCAGCGTTTATCCGGGAGTATCGAGGTAGCTGCATGGCGTTCGCTGCCTTGATCTCTTCCATCTATCTTTATCCTTTTATTCGTATTTTCTTTCCTAGACAGACTTGTGATTAGGTGAATATTTTGTGTTAGAGGCTCATGTTCGTGACACCAGATCTGTGGGCTATTTAGTATTTTATTTTTGGGGTTTTCGGAGGTTAGAAATTATTTCAGAGATTCCGCATTTAAATTGCTACTTTTACTTGTGAATATTCATTTATCCATCTAGGTTATTTGGTTAAGGTTGTGTAAATGGTCGGGCTTGCCTAGCAGTGTGTTGGGCGCCATCACGATCGGGGTTTGGGTCGTGACAAGGTGGTATCAGAGCCTAGGTTACTTGGTCTCGCGAGTCATGAGCCGGTTTAGTAGAGTCTCGTGGATCGGTACGGAGACGTCTGTACTTATCCTCGAGAGGCTGCATAACCTTTAGGAAATACTCCATATTCTTGAAACTCTTGTCGTGCGGTTTTGTTGAACTGTGAACTAAATCTTTGTTATTCTATTCTCTCACAGATGGTGAGAACACGAGCTACTGAACGTGACGGACGACCACCAGTGCCACCTACTGAGGCCGCCAGAGGCCGTGGACACGGTCGTGGTCGTGGCAGGGGTAGAGTAGCTGGGGCAGTACCTGCTAAACCTATGATTGTCCCAGCTCAGGATCAGGCTCCAGCGGTGGAGACTCCAGCAGCACCTGCTCAGGCACCAGCTGTGCCTATTGTGATTTCGGGTCTTCAGGAGACCTTGGCGCAGATCTTGACGGTCTGTACTGGCTTGGCTCAGGCAGTTTCAGCCACCACAGCAGCAGCAGCTACTTCACAGACCGGGGGAGGCAATCAGACCCCCGATGCTCGCACACCTGCGCAGGGAGTGCAGGGGCTACAGACACCGGAGGCACCTCCAGCTCAGTAGGTTGCACCAGCTCAGGGTTTTGTGGTTCCAGCTATGCCAGACGATGAGCAGCGTCGTCTCGAGAGGTTTGGTAGACTCCAGCCTCCGACATTCGGTGGTGCTGAGGGCGAGGATGCCCAGAGTTTTCTTGACAGATGCCAGCGTATGCTCCGTACGGTAGGAATCCTTGAGTCGAGTGGTGTGACATTTACTACTTTTCAGTTCACGGGGGCTGCTCTTACTTGGTGGGAGGACTTTGAGAGGCGTAGGCCTGCCGGTGCAGCACCTCTGACTTGGCAGCAGTTTTCAGCTCTTTTTCTGGAGAAGTATATACCTCAGTCCCGCAGGGAAGAGTTGCGTAGGCAGTTTGAGTGGCTGACACAGGGAGATATGACAGTGACTCAGTACGTGATGAGGTTTTCCCAGCTGGCTCGTCATGCTACTTGGATGGTTCCATCAGATCGTGAGAGGATCAGGAGATTTGTGGATGGTCTTAACTACCATCTCCGTATTCTGATGACTAGAGAGAGAGTACTGGGTGCTACGTTTGAGGAGGTGGTAGACATTGCTCGTGAGATTGAGTCAGTTTGCCGTAGAGAGCGAGAGGAGAGGGAGGCTAAGAGGCCTCGTGGATCGGGCAGTTACAGTGGTGCTCTTCGAGGGTCAGTTCCAGCAGGGTAGAGGTCGCTCTTTAGGCCTGCNAAGATGACATGTCATGACACGTGGACCGGTCAAATAGTCAAAGCATGACAAACAGTTAGAAGACACGAGCAACAGTAGATGTGGGAGAGAAGATATGAGCTACTATCCAGATGAAACGAGACTCGTACCTGTTCGAGCCATTTAAAGCTCGAAGATCAGAAGGAATTGAAGATATAAATCTGATAGCGTAAAAGAGTCCAAATTCAACATTAAATGCCAAATACGTTAGAGAATTTGTATTTAATAAGAATGATTGAATAACGTTTCTTTTAATGTCATTTACTGCTCGTAATTGCCTCATTAAGACCAAGATATTACACTTTCTCTTAGAATTGGCTATAAAAGGAGAAAGTCACAACATTTGTAAGACACGAAATATCATTCCAATTATACTGAAATATACTCTTATTCATTGCTTTATTGTTGTTCACAAAATCTCTTATTTTTGATTATCAGTAACCCGATTTCTCTATTAAATTTTAGCTTTAGCCAAATATTCAGTTTTCTGGTTAAACAGTGTGGTAGAGCTCACTTATAAGAATTCAAATTTCGATTTTTTTTTATTATTCGTAATAAGACGATACCTACATCCGGAATGAAGGTTGGAAAGAGAGATAGTTGTGGACGAGCTGAGTCAGAGGAATTGGATTTTTGTATGATGCCTTCAATAAAGTAAATGTGAGGTCTTTAGCAGACCATGGGTGTACTGAAGGGTGTAAGCTTCCTGATATGAAGCCTTAAGGTAAGAATGCCTATCCATCTAATGGTAAAGGACAATGAGAGAGATTAAGAATATAAGTACAAGTTTCAGCAAGTAAAAGGAGCAAGGTGAAAAAGGGTACGAGGTACCCAATTAATGAAGGTTAACAACGTTTATAATTGAGGTAGAGGAACATGAGCTTTTGAGTTATATTCAATAGTAACGAAGGTATATACAATTGGCCGAACCCATTCTAGATATGCCCTATAGGGGTTAACAGAAGTAGTGTAAGAAGATATGATGGATGAATTGTTTGCGTCGGTTGACATTTTCGAAGGATATTACAAATGTTCTAATAGATCTCTTTATGAGACACCCAGATGGTGCACTATAAAATAGTGCAGCCAGATATGAGTACTACAAAGACATGCACTATAAGCCTTGAAGGGATAAATATTACCTTAGTGTGGCTCGCGCCCCTAGTAAAGCGAGAACGTTAAGCAACTTGAAGAGTCACTGGATGGAGCAAAGGAAAGTTAAAAGCGAAAGAATATCGTATTGAAGTTTTCACAAGAAAAGAGATATGCAAAAATTTTAGCAGAGTAATGAGAAGAGAGATAGCAAAATATTATGAATAAGGTGTGACACGTGGATGAAAACGGTAGAGTGTTACAGAACCTATGGTCAAATGAAGGAAGAGACGAAAGGTGATGGGCCTTAAGAGAACAAAAGAGTATAGTCCATAAGGTTATATCCTCATTTCGAGAAATAAGTTCGTAACTCCAACGCGACTACTAGAGGGGAAAGTTAATCCCCAGAGTAATAGAAATCAGTATGGGCTGGTAAACAAGATAAATTAAATATGAATTAGGGACTGAATGATTGGAAAGTAATCGACATCATGGTAATTTTAGATTTCGTTCCGGCGGTAATAGAATAGACCACAGAAGAATTTTCATAAGGAATTCACAGAATGGTCATTCAGGAAGACACTTCCCTAAAGCAAGCAATGTTAGCAAAGTTAAGCTTAAGGGATTATATGTACCAGTTACATTAAGTGTCACCCTCGCGAGTAAGGGAATTTGTCATCCTTGGTACAGAAGGATTGCCGCAAGGCGAGTAAGGATTATTGATGTTGAGAAACGATGCCAAAGATGAAGAGGTAAAACATCTATAGGTAGATCCTCGTGGCTTCAGCTCTTAGTACACCCCTAAAGGGGGAATGTGGAGTGATGTGGCATTAAGTCAAAATAAAGGGGTTCTAGTGACTATGGAATGGTAAAGTAAGAATGCGATAAATGAAAGAGGAATGAGATAGCACTTATCCAGATCTTATAGATACGCTATGATTCAAGAATATTGTGCAAGCACAACATCAAGAAGAGGAAGTAAAGGTTCCTGTCTGAGTTGTTATTAATAAATAAGGAGCCAGTGCGAGACATAAGTTAAGACAAAGGAAGTAACCCAAGAAAGATTACGAGGATTATTGATATGAGAATAGGCCAATGAGTAGTTAGTAATTGGTCAGGAAGATCCCAGTTATGGCTAAACAGGAGGTTACATACGAATCATCAGATTATGTGAGATAAACATAGTAGAACCCAACATGGAGAGTTCAGCCTCGAAGAATATCATTATAATACTTGAGATATATTCAAACAAGAGTCGGGGTAATTAAAGATACCGTATGAGCGTTACGGGGATAAAAGAAAGTGCCACTGGGAAGGCAATCAACATATCAATTCAGAAGCAATCATACAAGCACAAGGGCATGGAAGTAAGCAACTACGAATGATTATAGGCAAGTAAGGACATCAAAAAGGTTCGTAATAAGCTCACAGCTTTACGAGAGTCAAGGGTTCTCCCAAAGTACTACAATGAGAGACTAGCTGAGGAGATAAGGAAGAAGGCTTCAACCTCGGCACAATGTCCTAAAGAGGAAATGGTCGTATGACAATAGTCTCAAAACAATATTGTATGCACTCCCCAAGAAAGTGGCACCTATAGTGGCTAATGAACGGGGAGTAAAAATCAGAAGTGATATTCAGGATCATATGAGTTGTATGGAATTTCAAATATGTGGGAACTAAGATAAGCTAAGTACGGATGCAACAAGGGGGCAAAAAGATCAGGAAAAGTAATTTCTTACCTTTAAAGAAAGCCGAGATGGAACGAAAGGAAATATTCGATCAATGATCCAGAGTTAGTACGTTATGGATACACTCAAGATTTTGGAGCATTATCCAGGCAGCATATTCGTTGATAATCATACAACCATAGAAGACTTCGATATAAGTTAAAAGAAAGATTGAGCCCAGCGCATAGACAAAGGATTGAATTGTTAGAAGATTGTACCATGGATATTCCATAACGCCCATGAAAGGCTAAGGTAATAACTGATACCATGAGCCACAGATCGGAAGATAGCTCAAGCCTACGTAAAGGCTGATCAGAAGGAAGAGGAAATTAAAGAATTACATCACCCAAGTAAATCAGGAGTCTTATTATTGGACCTAGAAAAATTATATAAGTTATGCTTGAGAACATGATAGAATCACTCTTAGTATCAGATGTTCAAGAGAAATAACACAACCACCATAATCTATAATGGCTCTACAAGGAACCCAATTAGAAGAAGTACCAGCCTCATAAGAAGTCAGTACGAAGCTTCCACTGGATTGTGTATGTACCAGAGGTGCGAGTATTATAATAGAGCTTCAAGTTATGGACGTGAATTACACCTGGATGGAAGGGAGGTCACGAAAGAGATAGAAGATACGATGCGAGATTTTAAGGTAAGTAAGATAAAGGTGAACAGCGTACGAGATACTCAATTGCAGAAGATCATGAATAGTCCATACTTCGAATAGAAGGCTATAAGCACGGGATCCAATAACCGGGAATGATAGTGGCATCGTCAGCCGCATGTCTTCCAACCTATGATTTCTATGTACTAGGAGATCTAGTTAAGAGAATAGAGAAAAGTTGGAGACGATGTGATGTCTCGCTTGATGTTCCAGAATAACATAAGGAAATCTATGGTACAAGCAAGTTGAAGAAAAGTTTATAAATTGATATGCATAGGTCGCAATCTAAAGTATGGTAGAGCGATAAAATTTTAAGGAAGCATGAGTAAGGATGAGGAAAGACAAGTGAAAAGGTGACGAGAATGGATAAGTCATTAGGATTAAGCCCTAGGGGAAAAGTATTACGTAAGAAGTTTCAAGTTATCAGTGGTATATTGTAGATCAATATTGAGGTGAATCAACAATAAATGGACAACCACAAAGTATGATATGAGATTGGACCGCCATTCTAAAGATCAGCAGTAACGAGGAAGCATTAAAGAACTTGAATTTATACATATGGAATAAGCAACGAGAGTAAGCTGGGATTTGGTAGCAGACCTCAGCAATGATAAATTAAGGTAAGAGTATGGCAGAAAATTCATACGGATGGCTAAACGGACCTATGCGATGAGATATAGCAATATTCGTGAATTCAACAAAGTACCGAGCGAAGAACTTCAGTATACTCATATATGCCCAAAGAGACATCTTATCAAGCTCTACATATGAATCCTAGAGATTGGGCACACTTACAAGGTCAAAGTTGTACAGGCTGCATGATGAAGGGTAGTAACAGTTACGAGATTGGAAGGATTCCGACTACAAGTTGTGGTGTGAAAAGGAGGCCTAAGGGGGGAATGCCCTGGAATTTTGGACTCATTCACAGAACAATCACCTAGATGGCAAGGGAAGTTCTAAAGTATTCGGAAGATATAAGTTATGAAAATGATAAGTGCATCAGTCAACATTCGAGGATGAATGTTCCAAAGGGGGGAATAATGTTACGGCCCGCAGTATTACGACGATGTTGGACCCTGCAGTATGTACGTTGGATTTGTCGTAAGGTAATTGACATCAGTCCAAGTAAAAGATTATTTGGAGATTATAAGGATTGAAAGTGATGAATAAATTCGTAAGGGTGAAAGGGGAAGCAAGTCAAAGAATATGAATTTTTCGTCCAAGTTTGACATATTGGGGTAAAATACGGCCCGAATTAAAATACCCGGTATTTATGGGCTAGTGACATGCAAGGTGCTACATGCCCATGCTAGAAAGGTGTATAAAGTATGTGAAAAGTGAATAATATCTTAAATAATTTGGGATAATTTTTAAATTATGCGGGTAATTGGTTAATTACCGGATAACGGGATATTACCCGATTAACTAATAAGCGGATAAAAACTTAATAATTATCCTCCACCCCACGTGGCAAGGAGCCACCAAAGTGGGAATGACTAAGAAGTCATTTTTGCCAAATGGCTAATCATGAATATGACCAAGACATTACCTACAAGTCTTGGCAAATAAGACTTTGTATCTAGAAAACTTACCAAGGAATTCATTAGATAAATCTGTAGCAAATTAGGAATTCATTAGAAAACATAGTAAGGTTTCAAACCAAAAACGTGAAGACAAGCTCATTAAATGCCAACACTTGTGATCCTGCATGCAATCCATTCCACCGTCAACAACTAATATTATAAACAATTAATAGTAAATGTCTGTATGAGCTTTCTTTCCCATTTTCCAACCCTTAAAAAGATTGAGCGTCTAATATCTTATTGGTGTTGATTCCTCCTTCTTTGCGGCAATTTTACCGGAAACAATGTGCGTACGTATGAGATGGTCCTATAAGACAAAGCAGGTGGAAGTATTAATTATATGATGTCCTAATGTTTTGGCATACAGGAGAAAGATCATGCATGAATAGTTCATTAATTGTAAGGATGCAAAATGACACACTGATATGATATATATCCAAGTGTTTTTGGGATGATGTGAAGACCCCAACTCGTCGTCACGTGTGTTACCGCCTATTTTTTCCCATTTTCTATTTTCTTATGTTTCAGTATCAGTATTAGATGTGTTCGAGTTATGTTTTGATAAAAAACACTTAGTCTCTTTTAAGAAGGCTTAAAGTTGGAAAAGTCAACCTGACGTTGACTTTTGTGTTAGAGGGCTCGGATATGAATTCCGATAATTTGGTTAGCTTCGGGGGATGATTTGTGACTTGGAGTGTAATCAAAAGTGATTTTTGGAGGTCCGGAGTAGAATTAGGCTTGAATTGGCAAAGTTAGGATTTTGGCGAATTCCGGTCGATAGGTGAGATTTTGATCCGGGGGTCGGAATGGAATTCCGAGAGTTGCAGTAGCTTTGTTTAGGTGATTTGGGATGTGTGTGCAAAATTTCAGGTCATTCGGAGGTGTTTTGGTTGGGTTTTTGATCGAATGCGTGTTTCGGAAGTTTTGGAAGAACTTAGGCTTGAATTCGATGAGAAACGATGGTTTTAGTGTTGTTTGAGTGTGTTTTTGATGATTGGAGCAAGTTTGAATAAGGTATTGGATCATGTTTGTGTTTTTGGTTGAGGTCCCGGGGGCCTCGGGGTGATTTCGGATGCCTAACGGGAAGTTTTGAACTTAAAGAGATTGCAGAATTTTGCTGCTTCTGGTATTTTCGCTTCTGCGGAAATGGGACCGCAGAAGCGATTCAAGAACCGCAGAAGCGACAGCAATCGCAGGTGCGAAGATGCCAACCGCATCTGCGGAGTCGCAGATGCGACAAAAGGACCGCAGATGCGGAATTTTGGACTTTAAGGAGATTTCCGCAGGAGCGGAAAAAGACCGCAGATGCGGTAGCCGCAGAAGCGGAAAATGACCGCAGGTGCGGAAACAACTGATCAGAAGTGGGTTTTTAATCCCTTCGCGAAATTTTACAGAACACGTATTTTAACTTCGGACTTGGGGTGTTCTTGAGCGATTTTGAAGAGGAAATTCAAGGACTTCGATCAGGTAAGCATTCTTGGACTTAGAACACAATTTTATCATGCAAATACATGAAATTACACTGAAAACTCAAGGAATTAAGGTCAAAAATGGTGGTTTAGGGCTTGAAACCTAAGAGAACAAAAATGGGAATTTGAGGGGTCATTTGGACTCCGATTTTGGTGTTCTTTATATGCATGGACTCGTGGCGAGATAAGGAATCCGGTGATGTGAAATTTATAATTTTTCGAGAAGTGGGCCCGGGGCTCGGGTTTTGCCAACTTCGTGATTTTCGATGTTTTTCGAGTCTTTTCGATTGGGTTATATTCCCTTAGCATATTGTGACGTATTCGTTGTGGTTTTGGTCAGATTCGATGCACGAGGAGGTGAATTCGAAAGGCAAGGGCATAGCAAGCTAGGACTTTGGCCAGCTTGAGGTTAGTAATAAATGTAAATGCTGTGTTGAGGGTTTGAAACCCCGAATTTGCACATCGTAGTGCTATGTGAGGTGACTTGCACGCCGGATAACGGGCGTGGGGTAGAGCACCGTCGGGGATTGTGACTTGGTCCGTCCCGCTTAATAAAAAATTACTACCTAATTTGATTGTAGTTTTGTGATATCCTTATAAAAATGGATTAATTGTCATAATTGGGCTTCGTGCCAACTACTTGAATCCTTCAGGGATTATTTTTACTGGTTTCTTACCATATTTCTAGATATTGAACTCAGTCCTGGTATTTAACACTGTTTTTGTAAACTCAGCCATTTTTTCTAAAAGTAGAAACTAAAGTAATATTTTTAAATGAAGTTTGGGCTGAATATTTTTATAGTATTGTGCCGAAAGGCTTATGTGATTTTGGACTGAGTATGGGATCGGACTGCACGCCGCAGTGGTATGATATTGATATTGATATGAGGCCGAGGGCCTGTTTGATGCCACGATATGGCTTATTATTGCGCTTGGGCCGTAAGGGGCCCCTCCCGGAGTCTGCACACCCCCAGTGAGCGCCGTCGACGTTAAATAAATGGAGCGGGCTGCACGGCCGCAGCGGGGTATTGGAGAGTACCGGTTTATGTGTTGCATTGCATATTTTAATTGTCATTTATTCTTTATCTGTTGTGGTATTATTGTAATTGTCCTCGCTGTTTTACTGTATTTATAGCTTTACCTTGTGTTTATTTGGGATTTATTATCCTCAGACATTATTTATATTTATTACTTTCTGGGTTGGAAGTACTCACAATACTCCCTGCACCTTGTGTGCAGATTCAGGTACACCACAGGGTGAGTGAGGACTTGTTGACTGAGCAGCGTTTATTCGGGAGTATCGAGGTAGCTGCATGGCGTTCGCAGCCTTAATCTCTCCCATCTATCTTTATCCTTTTATTCGTATTTTCTTTCCTAGACAGACTTGTGATTAGGTGAATATTTTGTATTAGAGGCTCATGCTCGTGACACCAGATCTGTGGGCTATTTAGTATTTTATTTTGGGGTTTTCGGAGGTTAGAAATTATTTCAGAGATTCCGCATTTAAATTGTTATTTTTACTTGTGAATATTCATTTATCCATCTAGGTTATTTGGTTAAGGTTGTGTAAATGGTCGGGCTTGCCTAGTAGTGTGTTGGGCGCCATCACAACCGGGGTTTGGGTCGTGACAAGGTGGTATCAGAGCCTAGGTTACTTGGTCTCGCGAGTCATGAGCCGGTTTAGTAGAGTCTCCTGGATCGGTACGGAGACGTCTGTACTTATCCTCGAGAGGCTGCAGAACCTTTGGGAAATACTCCATATTCTTGAAACTCTTGTCGTGCGGTTTTGTTGAACTGTGAACTAAGTCTTTGTTATTCTATTCTCTCACAGATGGTGAGAACACGAGCTACCGAACGTGACGGGCGACCACCAGTGCCACCTACTGAGGCTGCCAGAGGCCGTGGACGCGGTCGTGGTCGTGGCAGGGGTAGAGTAGCCGGGGCAGTACCTGCTAATCCTATGATTGCCCCAGCTCAAGATCAGGCTCCAGCGGTGGAGACTCCAGCAGCACCTGCTCAGGCACCAGCTGTGCCTATTGTGATTCCGGGTCTTCAGGAGACCTTGGCACAGATCTTGACGGTCTGTACTGGCTTAGCTCAGGCAGTTTTAGCCACCACAGCAGCAGCAGCTACTTCACAGACCGGGGGAGGCAATCAGACCCCCGATGCCCGCACACCTGCGTAGGGAGTGCAGGGAGTGCAGGGAGTGCAAGGGCTACAGACACCTGAGGCACCTCCAGCTCAGCAGGTTGCACCAGCTCAGGGTTTTGTGGTTCCAGCTATGCCAGACGATGAGCAGCGTCGTCTCGAGAGGTTTGGTAGACTCCAGCCTCCGACATTCGGTGGTGCTGAGGGCGAGGATGCCCAGAGTTTTCTTGACGGATGCCAGCGTATGCTCCGTACGGCAGGGATCCTTGAGTCGAGTGGTGTGCCATTTACTACTTTTCAGTTCACGGGGAACGCTCTTAGTTGGTGGGAGGACTTTGAGAGGCGTAGGCCTGCCGGTGCAGCACCTCTGACTTGCCAGCAGTTTTCAGCTCTTTTTCTGGAGAAGTATATACCTCAGTCCCGCAGGGAAGAGTTGCGTAGGCAGCTTGAGTGGCTGACACAGGGAGATATGACAGTGACTCAGTACGAGATGAGGTTTTCCCAGCTGGCTTGTCATGCTACTTGGATGGTTCCATCAGATCGTGAGAGGATCAGGAGATTTGTGGATGGTCTTAACTACCATCTCCGTATTCTGATGACTAGAGAGAGAGTACTGGGTGCTACATTTGAGGAGGTGGTAGACATTGCTCGTGAGATTGGGTCAGTTCGCCGTAGAGAGCGAGAGGAGAGGGAGGCTAAGAGGCCTCGTGGATCGGGCAGTTACAGTTGTGCTCCTTCGAGGGGTCAGTTCCAGTAGGGTAGAGGTCGCTCTTTCAGGCCTGCTCAGTCAGCTCGTCCAGAGTATCGTGGGGGATCTTCAGGCCGTGGTCATCATGGGCCCCAGCAGGGTCAGACTTCACTCAGCGCCCTCCCAGCTCAGAGTTCATCTCATGCCCCATCAGTTCAGGGTTCTTCTGCGCCTAGTGCATCTGCTAGTCACTCCGGTGCGAGAGGTTCTCATCAGTCCCCATCTTCAGTACCGGGCAGCTGTTATGAGTGCGGAGAGTTTGGTCACATGAGGAGGCAGTGCCCTCGCCTTTGTGGCAGACAGCATCAGCAGAGGGGTCAGCCCTCGACTTCTGCTCCAGTTACTTCATCACCCGCCCAGTCAGCTAAGGGTGGAGATCAGGCAGCCAGGGGTTGTCCCAGAGGTGGAGATCGATCAGGCGGTGGCCAGGCTCGTTTCTACGCTATGCCGGGCAGGACAGATGCCATTGCTTCAGATGCGGTCATTACAGGTATTATTTCAGTCTGTCACAGAGACGCCTCAGTATTATTTGATCCCGGTTCTACCTATTCATATGTGTCTTCATATTTTGCTCATCATTTGGGTACATCCCGAGGGTGTCTTGCCTTACCTGTTCATGTATCTACCCCGGTGGGCGACACTATTGTTGTAGACCACGTATTCCGATCATGTTTGGTGACTATTGGGGGTCTGGAGACCCGAGTTGATTTATTGCTATTGAGCATGGTAGACTTCGATGTTATCCTGGGCATGGACTGGTTATCTCCGTGTCATGCTATTCTAGACTGTTATGCTAAGACAGTCACTTTGGCTATGCCGGGTGTACCGCGGATCGAGTGGCGTGGTGTGACTGACTATATTCCTAGCAGAGTTATTTCTTTCTTGAAGGCCCAGCGTATGGTTGGGAAGGGTTGTCTTTCCTATTTGGCATTTGTGAGAGATGTGGGAGCTGAGACTCCTAGCATTGAGTCGGTTCCCGTTGTGAGGGAGTTTCCCGATGTGTTTCCTGCAGACCTGCCGGGTATGCCGCCGGACAGGGACATTGATTTTGGTATTGACCTGGTGCCGGGCACTCAGCCCATTTCTATTCCACCATATCGCATGGCACCAGCGGAGTTGAAAGAATTGAAGGAGCAGCTTCAGGAGCTCCTGGATAAGGGGTTTATTCGGCCTAGTGTGTCACCTTGGGGTGCACCAGTTCTGTTACTGAAGAAGAAGGATGGCGCAATGAGAATGTGCATCGACTATAGGCAATTGAACAAGGTAACAATTAAGAACAAGTATCCCCTACCTCGCATAGATGATTTGTTTGACCAGCTTCAGGGAGCGAGGGTGTTTTCCAAAATTGATCTCCGTTCGGGTTATCACCAGTTGAAGATCAGGGATTCGGATATTCATAAGACTGCTTTCAAGACCAGATATGGTCACTATGAGTTTCTTGTTATGTCTTTCGGGCTGACCAATGCCCCAGCAGCATTCATGCATCTGATGAACAGTGTATTTCGGCCTTATCTAGATTCATTTGTCATAGTGTTCATTGATGATATCCTGGTATACTCGTGTAGTCAGGAGGAGCACGCGCAGCATTTGCGAGTTGTGTTGCAGAGATTAAGGGAGGAGAGGCTTTATGCAAAATTCTCCAAGTGTGAGTTCTGGCTCGGTTCAGTGGCTTTCTTGAGACATGTGGTGTCCAGCGAGGGTATTCAGGTCGACCCAAAGAAGATAGAGGCGGTGCAGAGTTGGTCTAGACCGACCTCAGCCACAGAGATTCGCAGCTTCCTAGGGTTGGCAGGTTATTATCGCCGGTTTGTTCAGGGATTTTCCTCTATTGCGTCACCCTTGACTAAGTTGACTCAGAAGGGTGTCTCGTTTGTATTGTCGGACGAGTGTGAGCAGAGCTTTCAGAAGCTCAAGACGGCGTTGACCACAGCCCCAGTGTTAGTTTTGCCATCAGCTTCAGGCTCTTATACGGTATATTGCGATGCTTCGAGAGTTGGGATTGGTTGTGTTTTGATGCAGGAGGGTAGAGTTATTGCGTATGCTTCTCGTCAGTTGAAGCCCCATGAGCAGAACTACCCCGTTCATGATTTGGAGCTAGCAGCTATAGTTCATGCACTGAAGATTTGGAGGCATTACCTGTATGGCGTATCCTGTGAGGTATTCACTGATCATCGCAGTCTGCAGCATTTGTTCAAGCAAAAGGATCTTAACTTGAGGCAGCGTAGATGGTTGGAGTTACTTAAGGATTATTACATTACTATTCTGTATCACCCGGGGAAGGCCAATGTAGTGGCCCACGCCCTGAGTCGGAAGTCGGTGAGTATGGGGAGCTTGGCATACATTCCAGTTGAGGAGAGGCCATTTGCAATTGATGTTTAGCACTTGGCCAACCGATTTGTGAGATTAGATATTTCAGAGCCCAGTCGAGTGTTGGCTTGTGTGGTTTCTCGGTCTTCCTTGTATGACCGCATCAGGGAGTGTCAGTATGATGATCCACATTTGCTTGTCCTTAAGGACAAGGTTCAGCATGATGATGCCAGGGATGTGACCATTGGAGATGATGGTGTGTTGAGGATGCAGGGCCGGATTTGCGTGCCCAACGTGGATGGGCTTCGGGAGTTGATATTAGAGGAGGCCCATAGCTCGCGGTATTCCATTCATCCGGGTGCTGCAAAGATGTATCAGGATCTTAGACAGCACTATTGGTGGCGGAGGATGAAGAGAGATATTGTGGAGTATGTAGCCCGGTGTCTTAACTGTCAGCAAGTGAAATACGAGCATCAGAGACCGGGTGGCTTACATCAGCAGATGGTTATTTCTGAGTGGAAGTGGGAGAGGATCACTATGGATTTTGTTACCGGACTCCCACGAACTCTGAAGAAATTTGATGCTATTTGGGTGATTGTAGACAGGCTGACCAAGTCCGCGCACATCATTCCGGTTTGTACTACTTATTCTTCAGAGCGGGTGGCAGAGATTTATATTCGGGAGATAGTTCGATTGCATGGTGTCCTAGTTTCCGTTATATCAGATCGGGGCACTCAGTTCACCTCTCAGTTTTGGTAGGCAGTTCAGCGAGAGTTGGGTACTCAGGTGCAGTTGAGCACAACTTTTCACCCTCAGACAGACAGGCAGTCCAAATGCACCATTTAGATATTGGAGGATATGTTACGTGCCTGTGTTATTGATTTTGGAGGGTCATGGGATCGGTTTCTACCGCTTGCAGAGTTTGCCTACAACAATAGCTATCAGTCCAGCATTCAGATGGCACCGTATGAGGCCTTATATGGGAGGCAGTGTAGATCTCCAGTGGGTTGGTTCGAACCCGATGAGGCTAGATTGTTGGGGACAGATTTGGTTTAGGATGCATTGGAGAAGGTGAAGGTGATTTAGGAGAGACTCCGTACAGCACAGTCGAGACAGAAGAGCTATGCAGACAGGAAGGTTCGAGATGTATCTTTTATGATTGGCGAGAAGGTCTTGCTGAAGGTTTCACCCACAAAGGGTGTTATGAGATTCAGGAAGAAAGGGAAGCTGAGTCCGCGGTTCATTGGGCCTTTTGGAGGTACTTAGAAGGATTGGGGAGGTGGCTTATGAGCTTGCCCTGCCACCTAGTTTGTCGGGCGTCCATCTAGTTTTTCATGTGTCTATGCACCGGAAGTACATTGGGGACCCGTCCCATGTTTTAGATTTCAGTACAGTTCAGCTGGAGGGTGACTTGACTTATGAGGTAGAGCCAGCAGCCATTTTGGATCGTCAGGTTCGGAAGTTGAGATCAAAAGATGTTGCATCGGTGAAAGTGCAGTGGAGAGGTTGGCCCGTGGAGGAGGCTACCTAGGAGACCGAGCGGGAGATGCGGAGCAGATACCCCCACCTATTTGAGGCATCAGGTATGTTTCTTGACTCGCTCGAGGACGAACGTTTGTTTAAGTTGGGGAGGATGTGACGACCCGACCCGTCGTCACGTGTGTTACTGCCTCGTTTTCCCCATTTTCTATTTCCTTATGCTTCATTATAAGTATTTGATGTGTTAGAGTTGATTGGGATTAGTTCTAGAAGGAAATGAGACACTTAGTCTCTTTAAGGAAGGCTTGTTTTGGAAAAGTCAACCGGACGTTGACCTTTGTGTCAGAGGGCTCGGATTTGAATTCCGATGATTTGGTTAGCTTAGGGGGGTGATTTGTGACTTAGGAGTGTGATCAAAAGTGATTTTGGAGGTCCAGAGTAGAATTAGGCTTGAATTGGCAAAGTTAAGATTTTGGCGAATTCCGGTCGATAGGTGAGATTTTTATCCGGGGGTCGGAATGGAATTTCGAGAGTTTCAGTAGCTTCGTTAGGTGATTTGGGATGTGTGTGCAAAATTTCAGGTCATTCGGAGGTGTTTTGGTTGGGTTTTTGATCGAATGCGTGTTTCGGATGTTTAGGAAGAACTTAGGCTTGAATTCGATGAGAAATGATGGTTTTAGTGTTGTTTGAGGTGTTTTGATGATTGGAGCAAGTTTGAATAAGGTATTGGATCATGTTTGTGTTTTTGGTTGAGGTCCCGGGGGCCTCGGGGTGATTTCGGATGCCTAACGGGAAGTTTTGAACTTAAAGAGATTGCAGAATTTTGCTGCTTCTGGTATTTTCGCTTCTGCGGAAATGGGACCGCAGAAGCGATTCAAGAACCGCAGAAGCGACAGCAATCGCAGGTGCGAGATGCCAACCGCATCTGCGGAGTCGCAGATGCGACAAAAGGACCGCAGATGCGGAATTTTGGACTTTAAGGAGATTTCCGCAGGAGCGGAAAAAGACCGCAGATGCGGTAGCCGCAGAAGCGGAAAATGACCGCAGGTGCGGAAACAATTGATCAGAAGTGGGTTTTTAATCCCTTCACGAAATTTTACAGAACACGTATTTTAACTTCGGACTTGGGGTGTTCTTGAGCGATTTTGAAGAGGAAATTCAAGGACTTCGATCAGGTAAGCATTCTTGGACTTAGAACACAATTTTATCATGCAAATACATGAAATTACACTGAAAACTCAAGGAATTAAGGTCAAAAATGGTGGTTTAGGGCTTGAAACCTAAGAGAACAAAAATGGGAATTTGAGGGGTCATTTGGACTCCGATTTTGGTGTTCTTTATATGCATGGACTCGTGGTGAGATAAGGAATCCGGTGATGTGAAATTTATAATTTTTCGAGAAGTGGGCTCGGGGCTCGGGTTTTGCCAACTTCGTGATTTTCGATGTTTTTTTCGAGTCTTTTCGATTGGGTTATATTCCCTTAGCATATGTGACGTATTCGTTGTGGTTTTGGTCAGATTCGACGCACGAGGAGGTAAATTCGAAAGGCAAGGGCATAGCAAGCTAGGACTTTGGCCAGCTTGAGGTTAGTAATAAATGTAAATACTGTGTTGAGGGTTTGAAACCCCGAATTTGCACATTGTAGTGCTATGTTGAGGTGACTTGCACGCCGGATAACGGGCGTGGGGTAGAGCACCGTCGGGGATCGTGAATTGGTCCATCCCGCTTAATAAAATTACTACCTAATTGATTGTAGTTTTTGTGATATCCTTATAAAAATGGATTAATTGTCATAATTGGGCTTCGTGCCAACTACTTGAATCCTTCAGGGATTATTTTTACTGGTTTCTTACCATATTTCTAGATATTGAACTCAGTCCTGGTATTTAACACTGTTTTTGTAAACTCAGCCATTTTTCTAAAAGTAGAAACTAAAGTAATATTTTTAAATGATGTTTGGGCTGAATATTTTTATAGTATTGTGTCGAAAGGCTTATGTGATTTTGGACTGAGTATGGGATCGGACTGCACGCCGCAGTGGTATGATAATGATATTGATATGAGGCCAAGGGCCTGATTGATGCCACGAGATGGCTTATTATTGCGCTTGGGCCGTAAGGGGCCCCTCCCGGAGTCTGCACACCCCCAGTGAGCGCCGTCGACGTTAAATAAATGGAGCGGGCTGCACGGCCGCAGCGGGGTACTGGAGAGTACCGGTTTATGTGTTGCATTGCATATTTTAATTGTCATTTATTCTTTATCTATTGTGGTATTATTATAATTGTCCTCGCTGTTTTATTGTATTTATAGCCTTACTTTGTGTTATTTAGGATTTCTTGTCCTCAAACTTTATTTATATTTATTACTTTCTGGGTTGGAAGTACTCACAATACTCCCTGCACCTTGTGTGCAGATTCAGGTACACCACAGGGTGAGTGAGGACTTGTTGGCTGAGTAGCGTATATACGGGAGTATCGAGGTAGCTGCATGGCGTTCGCAGCCTTGATCCCTCCCATCCTATCTTTATCCTTTTATTCGTATTTTTCTTTCCTAGACAGACTTGTGATTAGGTGAATATTTTGTATTAGAGGCTCATGTTGGTGACACCAGATCTGTGGGCTATTTAGTATTTTATTTTGGGGTTTTCGGAGGTTAGAAATTATATCAGAGATTCCGCATTTAAATTGTTGTTTTTACTTGTGAATATTCATTTATCCATCTAGGTTATTTGGTTCATTCTCAGGGTAGTAGAATACCCGACATGGTTAGCCAACATCATGCCAGTGCCAAAGAAGGATGGGAAGGTCAGAGTCTGTGTCGACTACCGGGATCTCAACCGGGCCAGTCCGAAAGACGACTTCCCTTTGCCGAATATACACATCCTGATTGACAATTGCGCCAAGCATGAACTGCAGTCATTCGTGGATTATTTCGCCGGTTACCATCAGATCTGGATGGATGAAGAAGATGCTGAGAAAACGTCTTTCATTACGCCGTGGGGAACGTATTGTTACAAAATGATGTCGTTCGGCCTGAAGAATGCAGGGGCCACCTATATGAGGGCCATGACTACCATTTTTTGCGATATGATACACAAGGAAATTGAGGTATATGTGGATGATGTTATCATCAAGTCCAAGAAGGTCGCGGATCACATGGAAGATTTGAGGAAGTTCTTCAACAGATTGCAGAGGTACAACCTGAAACTAAACCCCGCAAAGTGTGCATTTGGGGTTCCTGCTGGGAAGCTGCTTGGGTTTATTGTGAGCCGCCGAGGAATAGAACTGGACCCATCAAAGGTCAAAGCAACTCAAAAACTACCACCGCCAAAGAACAAAAAGGACGTGATGAGTTTCTTGGGAAGACTCAACTACATCAGCCGGTTCATAGCACAGTCCACAGTCATCTGCGAGCCAATCTTTAAGATGTTGAAGAAGGACGCCGCTACCAAATGGACCGACGACTGTCAAAAGGCCTTCAACAGAATCAAGGAGTACTTGTCAACACCACCAGTCTTGGTCCCGCTCGAGCTGGGTAGACCCTACTACTCTACCTTGCGGTGTTGGACGGAGCTTTCGGTTGCGTTCTGGGGCAACATGATGAAACAGGAAGGAAGGAACAGGCCATCTATTATCTCAGCAAGAATTTCACTCCATATGAAGCCCGGTATTCTCTTTTGGAGCGCACCTGTTGTGCTTTGACTTGGGTCGCTCAAAAGCTAAGGCATTACTTTTGTGCCTATACTACATACCTCATATCAAGGATGGATCCTTTAAAGTACATCTTTCAGAAGCCCATGCCCACAGGCAAGCTAGCCAAGTGGCAAATCCTGTTGAGTGAGTTCGACATTGTCTACATAACTCAGAAAGCGGTCAAGGGACAGGCCCTAGCGGATCACCTCGCTGAGAATCCCGTGGATGGAGAATACGAACCCCCGAAAACGTATTTTCCTGATGAAGAGGTATCATTCGTAGGAGAAGATATTGCAGATTCCTATGATGGTTGGAGAATGTTCTTCGATGGAGCAGCAAACTTCAAAGGAGTTGGCATAGGAGCAGTCTTGGTATCAGAAACCGGTCAGCATTATCCAGTGTCCGCCAAGCTCAGGTTTCCCTGCGCCAACACATGGCAGAATACAAAGCCTGCATCTTAGGGCTCAAGATGGCCATTGACATGAACATTCAAGAGCTGCTAATAATTGGAGATTTAGATTTACTCATACATCAGTTTCGAGAGGAATGGGCAACTAAGAACTCCAAGATACTCCTGTATCTGCATCATGTACAGGAGTTGAGAAAGAGGTTCACAAAGACAGAATTCCGACATGTTCCCAGAATCCAGAATGAAATCGCCGATGCATTGGCTACCCTGTCATCCATGATACAGCATCCCGATAAGAATTTCATTGACCGCATAGCGGTAAAAATTCATAATCAACCAGCTTACTGTGCCCATGTTGAAGATGAGGTAGACGGAAAACCTTGGTTCCATGATATCAAGGAATATTTGGCAAAAGGAGAGTACCCGGAGCGTGCCAATCATACCCAGAAGCGCACACTTCGGAGGTTGTCTAACAATTTCTTTCACAGTGGAGGAATCCTGTATAGGAGGACTCCGGATTTGGGATTATTAAGGTGTGTCGACGCAAAGGAAGCATCCAAGCTGCTAGAGGAAATTCATGTTGGGACCTGCGGTCCACATATAAATGGTTTTGTTTTAGAAAAGAAGATACTCCGGGCTGGTTACTTTTGGATAACTATGGAGACAGACTGCATCCAGTACGTCCGGAAATGCCATCGCTGTCAGATTCATGCTGACATGATAAAGGTGCCGCCAAATAAGCTCAATGTAACAAGCTCAGCTTCGCCATTCGCCGCCTGGGGAATGGATGTTATTGGTCCGATTGAGCCCACTACTTCAAACGGACACAGGTTTATCCTAGTAGCCATCGATTATTTCACCAAGTGGGTCGAAGCAGCATCCTACAGGGCAGTGACTAAGAAAGTCGTGGCAGAATTCGTCCGCGACCGCATTGTTTGTCGATTCGGTATCCCAGAGTCGATCATCGCTGATAATGGCTCCAATCTCAACTGTGACCTAATGAAAAGCATGTGTGAAACCTTCAGAATTAGCCACAAGAATTCCACAGCCTACAGGCCTCAAATGAATGGAGCTGTAGAAGCCGCCAACAAGAATATCAAGAAGATATTGAGGAAAATGATAGAAAAGCACAAACAGTGGCACGAGAAATTATCATTTGCTCTATTGGGGTATCGCACCACAGTCCGCACTTCGACCAGGGCAACACCCTATATGCTGGCTTATGGTACAGAAGTCGTCATTCCCGCCGAAGTGGAAATCCCTTCCTTAAGGATCATACAGGAAGCTGAGCTCGACGATGCAGAATGGGTGTAGAGTCGTTACGAGTAGCTAGCTCTTATAGATGGGAAAAGAATGAACGCAGTGTGTTATGGTCAACTTTATCAGAACAGAATGTCCAGAGCTTTCAACAAGAGAGTCAGGTCGAGACAATTCACACCGAGGCAGTTGGTATTAAAGAAAATCCGCACCAAGATGAAGCCAAAGGGAAGTTCTCTCCCAACTGGCAAGGTCCGTATATGGTTCACCGGGTTCTAAAAGGAGGAGCCCTCATACTTGTAGAAATGGACGGAGAAAATTGGCCAAAGCCGATTAATTCAGATGCAGTCAAGCGCTACTATGCGTAATCTTTATGTTTTCCCTACATGATGTAAATTGAACTACGCCTGACCTGATTCCCGTCACAGTGTCCCCAGCAGTCACGATGTCACATTCTACTATCAGCTAAGAAAAGACCTATTACCACTTGCCCTTTTATTTCTTGCATAAGGCTACCATTCTGCCTTCCGAGGTTAAGCTCTACCTTTATCTGCATTTGCATTGCAAAAGGCTACTATTCTGCCTTCAAACTTGCATAAGGCTACCATTCTGCCTTCCGAGGTTAAGCTTTACCTCTATCTGCATATGCATTGCATAAGGCTACTATTCTGCCTTCTAACTTGCATAAGGCTACTATTCTGCCTTCCAACTTGCATAAGGCTACCACTCTGCCTATAGAAATCATGTCTATAGGATCTGCTGTTATGTTTACTTCTGCATTTTAGATATCATGCTATTAGGATCTAAATGGTTAAAATCAAATATCATTAAAATCAGTACCCTTCGTAGAAATCATGCCTATAGGGATCCCCAAAGCAAGTAAACAAAAAAGCTGGTTCGTTTCTATTCACACTCAAGGACAGATATCATGTCCATAAGGTTTAAAATCAGCAACAGTAGATACCATCGCCTGAGGAAATTGAAACTAGTCTAATTTTGAAATCAGTCTATTCTGAACCAGTGTTTAAGTAACTTAATCTCTCCTTGTTAACACAATTTAGCAAGCATGCCTATAGGTTTTCAAACCATTCGTTTTAAGCTGTGACCATGCTCAAAATCAGTAATAGATGCATGTCCCTAAGAGTCCCCCTAAACACTTAGGCAAGCCTTAGGCAGTAATAATAAATAAAATTGAACTCGCCTCTATTATTCGTTTAAGTGTTACAACCAGCAGGCAGGCTTGATTAGTGTTTCCTAACTGAGTCATGTAATAGACCAAGCCTACTGTAACAACAATGATCTCTTCCCTCAAGTATTTTTTAGAATCAGACCTTACTTGTTTGTTTAAGTCATGCTATTGGATTATTTTGTTTGAGGAGGTATACTTGAGCCTTGTGTGTTTATGTGTTTCCCCTTGAATGTGCAGTCTTTTATATGTTTTGTATGTTGCCGTAGATTTTTTTACCTTTGAAACCTCAAGTCAGCCTAATATCCCTCCCTTTTAGGATTAGTAGTCCTAAGTGCCTCCGGGACCGATAGGAATGGGACGTGTAATAGCATGCAATAGCGATCGAGACCAATCTGCGTTTTAATACCTTAACGGGTGGGAAGGGTAGATATGGATATGATGACCGGTGCGCTAATACCACGTGTAGCCCCTCTTTTGAGGAGTGATTACCGGGTATTGCATTGATGTGATCCATATTATGAATAAACCTAGGACCCCCTTTCCCTTTCCTTCTTTGTCTCAAAAAGATATTTTGACTTCTTTTCAAAAATCACCCTTTTTAATAACTGCTCTTTCATACTTTGTTTACTTCCAAGCATTTGTGTATTAAATCCCCTCTTACTTGAGCCTTATCTGCTTACATGTTAATTGCACAAATTCACAAAAACTATCTAGCCGGGAACCACACTAGTGGATCCTGAGGGGTGCCTAATACCTTCCCCATAGGATAATTTCAAGCCCTTACCCTATCTCTGGTTAACAAAAGCATAGTTGTAGTAGAATCTTGTAAGGTGTCCTAATGCACCATAAATCATTAGGTGGCGACTCTTCAAAAATGCAAAACCCAGTTCCCAAAAGGAACGAGTTGCCCCATACCCAAAAATGTCATAAACGCGATTCTCCCGCCGCGAGGAGGGAAAAAAGGGGACGCGACAGGAATAGGACCTGATGAATACAATCTGATCTCAGCTTGTGAAACTGCCAAGGAGATATGGGAAGCTTTGCAAACAGCACATGAGGGAACCACTCAAGTAAAGTAATCTAAGATTGATATGCTCACCACCGAGTATGAACTCTTTAGGATGAAAGACGATGAATCTATTCATGATATGCACACAAAATTTACTTCCATCATAAATGAGCTACACTCACTTGGTGAAATCATTCCCAGGAACAAGCTCGTGAGGAAGATCCTTAGTATTCTGCCGATTTCATGGGAGAGTAAGGTGAATTCCATTACTGAAGCAAAGGACCTGCAGGAGCTGACCATAGACGAGCTGGTTGGAAATCTGAAAACCTAGAAAATGAAAAGGAAGATAGATAGTGAAAGAAGAGAACCAAAGAAGGAAAAGAACCTGGTACCCAAAGCTGAAAGAAATGACTCAAGTGAGGAGGACAGTGACATGGCTTACTTAACCAAAAGGTTTCAGAAGATGGTAAGAAGAAATGGAGAAATACTGAAAAGGGGCAACTCCAGCAGACCAAAGAACTATGACCTCTGCCACAAGTGTGGAAAGCCAGGGCACTTCATCAAAGATTGTCCTCTCATGAAGCAAGAACACTCCAAATACAATCGTGATAAAGCAGCAAAGAGGAACCCGGTTCATGACAAGCACTTCAAAAGGAAGAGATCTGCTGACAATGTGGTGAAACAGGCTCTTGCTGCATGGGGAGACTCCTCTAGTGAGTCTGAAGAGGAAACTGATGCAGGTGACAGTTCCATGATGGCAGTTGAAAGTGAGGAAAATGAATATGATTCAATATTTGCCCTGATGGCCCAATCAGATGATGATGAAGACGATGACAACAGTGAGGTAAACTTCTGGGATGTTCAGAGAAATCTGAAATCCTACTCCCCTAAGAAACTCATGTCATTAGCTAGTGTATTGATTGATGCCTATCACAGTCTTGTGGAGGATAAAGATGCCTTGACCTTAGAGCTAAGAGAAGCTGAACAAACTAGAGATGATCTGGTAGTGTGTGTAGTTGATCTGAAGGAAGCCACAAGTGATTTGGGGAAAGAAAAATTATTTTAACTGAAAAAATTGCTAACATTGTTGCACCCCATATTTTCATACGTGGAAGTACGCCATAAATAAATTGATAGAAGCTCGGAAAATGAGATGTCACATCCCGCATTTTTGTACGTTCAAGTTTCGTCGTAAGTTTGGGAATGAGATTATTTTGAGATTATAAGTATTATGCTATTTATAACAAGCGATAAGTAAGTGTCATGAAGGGTAAAGGGTACACGAATTAAAGAAAACGAGCTTCGTTGAAGGTGGCCGATTTGGGAAAAAATACGGGTCGAGCGATAATACCCGATAATTATGGACTAGTACCATACAAGGTACCATATGGCCGCGATTGTCACGCCCCGAACCTGGGCCTAGACGTAACACGACACTCGGTGCCTGACTGCATGTGACCGAGTGAACCAACTGGCTGGCTGAATCAGCATGTGGTATCATAACATACTGAATGCAGAAGATAAACTAACACATGCTGATATACTGAAAGTGTGGATGATATAAATCAAAGTGCGGAAATACTAATACAATTCTAAAACATATTTGTAGCCAACATGGCTTAATATGAAAAGCATGTGACTCTGTCTAACTGTTACTCTAGTTTATGAAGCCTCTAATGAAGTACTGAAAACACTGACTGCCTGTAAATACTGAAAGACCGTAAAGTAATGATAATGCCCCGAAAGAACTGGGGATCACCAAACAGCTGGTACGAGAATCCTAGCGCTTTGAATCATCAACCTGTAAATCATTACCTGCATCGTGAGATGCAGGCCCCGGGCAAAAGGGACGTCAGTACATTTGAATTGTACTGGATGTAAAGCAACTGAAAGAAAGAATTATAAATGCTGGAACTGAAACTAAGCTGATAACTGAAATGATAACTATTGAAACTGAAACTGAAGTGAGAACTGGTAACTGAACTGATAACTGAAAAGATAACTGATAATTGATAACTGAAAAGATAACTAATAATTGATAACTGAACTGATAACTGAAAAGATAACTGATAACTGATAACTGATAACTGAACTGAATAAAGGAAGTAAGGATATGAATACTCCCTCTTCTGAATGATGAACAACCTGTTTATCTGAATAAGCTACGGCCTCGGGCCCAATATATATGTGCACAAGCTACGGCCTCAGGCCCAAGTATACGTATACATAACTACGGCCTCAGGCCCAAAAATGCATAAAGCATAAACTACGGCCTCAGGCCCAAGTATGCATAAAGCATATAAACTACGGCCTCAGGCCCAAATACAGGTGTTCAACATTCAGGAATTTAAATCAGAAACTGAGAATCATACTGCAATACATGATAGTGAAATACTAAATCACATTGAGTTACATGATACTGGATTATACTGGGTTACATAATACTGACATACTGAATGGGACTAGATTGAGACATGTATTTTTGAACTGATTATGAATACTGAAATTTCAACTGTATATGGCATACTAAGTAATCTATACTAAGACTCGGGGGCATCAAACCCAAGTCTATATTGAATACGCACTGAGCTCACAACGTTCAGAATGAAAGTCATGAGCGAGTTATGAAGCTAGAGAATAGAAGTTCTACAACTATTCAAGGAACTAAGCTTAACTATATTTCTGAGGCAATTGGTAACGTCGTAAAAGAAACGTAGTGTAGGGAGAACCATTAAAATTCCCAAACATAGAGAGTTAGCCTCACATACCTTAACTTCCTTCTCTTGAGTGTTATACAACCTTCGCCAACCCTTTCAAATTTAATCTATATCAATACAAGTCAAAGGGATTCCATATTAGCATAAATTCTCATCTTTTAGTCACTTAAACATTTTCTCAAACACTTGGTGACATAAAGCTTCATGGTCCTTATTAATGGTGTTTCTACACCCAACAAGCCATTCTCTTGATCCTAGATAAATTCTAAAGTCTCAAATGGTTATAATCAACATTATTCTTCATCACCCATAAGGTAAACAACACTCTTAACCAATAATAACCAATCAACAACCCAAACCTATAATCGTTCATGCTTTTCTATCAAACTCATCAACTCATATCTCATGCACTAGGGTTTATAATCATCAAACCAATGCTAGAATCAATTAGAGGGTGAAGATATTACCTTTTTGACGTTCAATCTTCTTGAATTCGAGTTCTAGGGTTTCTTCTCTCAACAATGGTGTCCCAATCGAATATCTAATGATATGGAGGGTTTACCCATGTTAATAAGATGTTGGAAAATTGAAATTAACTTAAAATCACCATTAGAACTTACCTTGGGTGGTGGAAGGACCCTTAACATGACCGGTATACATGGTCCACACTAATAGTGTCGCCCACCGGGGTAGATACATGAACAGGTAAGGCAAGACACCTCGGGATGTACCCAAATGATGAGCAAAATATGAAGACACATATGAGTAGGTAGAACCGGGATCAAATAATACTGAGGCGTCTCTGTGAGAGACTGAAATAATACCTGTAATGACAGCGTCTGAAGCAATGGCATATGTCCTGCCCGACATCGCATAGAAACGAGCCTGACCGCCGCTTGATCGATCTCCACCTCTGGGACGACCCCTGGCTGCCTGATCTCCACCCTTAGCTGACTGGGCGGGTGATGAAGTAACTGGAGCAGAAGTCGAGGGCTGACCCCTCTGCTGATGCTGTCTGCCACGAAGGCGAGGGCACTGCCTCCTAAAATGACCCGACTCTCCGCACTCATAGTAGCTGCCCGTTATTGGGGATGGGGTATGACGAGAACCCCTCGCACCGGAGTGACTAGCAGCTGCACTCGGCGCGGAAGAACCCTGAACTGATCGGGCATGAAATGAACTCTGAGCTGGGAGGGCGCTGAGTGAAGTCTGACCCTGCTGGGGCCCATGATGACCACGGCCTAAAGATCCCCCATGATACTCTGGACGAGTTGACTGAGCAGGTCTGAAAGAGCGACCTCTACCCTGCTGGAATTGACCTCTCGAAGGAGCACCACTGTAACTACCCGATCCACGAGGCCTCTTAGCCTCCCTCTCCTCTCGCTCTCTACGGCGAACTGACTCAATCTCACGAGCAATGTCTACCACCTCCTCAAAGGTAGCACCCAGTACTCTCTCTCTAGTCATCAGAATACGGAGATGGTAGTTAAGACCATCAACAAATCTCCTGATCCTCTCACGATCTGATGGAACCATCCAAGTAGCATGACGAGCCAGCTGGGAAAACCTCATCTCGTACTGAGTCACTGTCATATCTCCCTGTGTCAACCACTCAAACTGCCCACGCAACTTTTCCCTACGGGACTGAGGTATATACTTCTTCAGAAAAAGAGCTGAGAATTGCTGCCAAGTCAGAGGTGCTGCACCGGCAGGCCTACGCCTCTCAGAGTCCTCCCACCAAGTAAGAGCAGACCCCGTGAACTGAAAAGTAGTAAATGCCACATCACTCGACTCAAGGATCCCTGCTGTACGGAGCATACGTTGGCATCTGTCAAGAAAACTCTGGGCATCCTCAACCTCAGCACCACCGAATGTCGGAGGCTGGAGTCTACCAAACCTCTCGAGACGACGCTGCTCATCGTCTGGCATAGCTGGAACCACAAAACCCTGAGCTGGTGCAACCTGCTGAGCTGGAGGTGCGTCCCGATGTCTGTAGCCCCTGCACTCCCTCAGCAGGTGTGCGGGCATCGGGGGTCTGATTGCCTCCCCCTGTCTGTGAAGTAGCTGCTGCTGCTGTGGTAGCTGAAACTGCATGAGCCAATCCAGTACAGACCTTCAAGATCTGTGCCAAAGTCTCCTGAAGACCCGGAATCACAATAGGCACAACTGGTGCCTGAGCAGGTGCTGCTGGAGTCTCCACCGCTGGAGCCTGATCCTGAGCTGGGGCAATCATAGGATTAGCAGGTACTACCCCGGCTACTCTACCCCTGCCACGACCACGACCGCGTCCACGGCCTCTGGCGGCCTCAGTAGGTGGCACTGGTGGTCGTCCGTCACGTTTGGTATCTCGTGTTCTCACCATCTGTGAGAGAATAGAATAACAAAGATTTAGTTCACAGTTCAACAAAACCGCACGACCAGAGTTTCAAGAATATGGAGTATTTCCTAAAGGTTCTGCAGCCTCTCGAGGATAAATACAGACGTCTCCGTACCGATCTGCGAGACTCTACTAAACCGGCTCATGATTCGCGAGACCAAGTAACCTAGGCTCTGATACCACCTTGTCACGACCCAAACCCTGGTCGTGATGGCGCCCAACACACTGCTAGGCAAGCCCGACCATTTCCACAATCTTAACCAAATAACCTAGATGGATAAATGAATATTCACAAGTAAAAACAACAATTTAAATGCGGAATCTCTGATATAATTTCTAACCTCCGTAAACCCCAAAATAAAATACTAAATAGCCCACAGATCTGGTGTCACCAACATGAGCCTCTAATACAAAATATTCACCTAATCACAAGTCTGTCTAGGAAAGAAAAATACGAATAAAAGGATAAAGATAGGATGGGAGGGATCAAGGCTGCGAACGCCATGCAGCTACCTCGATACTCCCGTATATACGCTACTCAGCCAACAAGTCCTCACTCACCCTGTGGTGTACCTGAATCTGCACACAAGGTGCAGGGAGTATTGTGAGTACTTCCAACCCAGAAAGTAATAAATATAAATAAAGTTTGAGGACAAGAAATCCTAAATAACACAAAGTAAGGCTATAAATACAATAAAACAGCGAGGACAATTATAATAATACCACAATAGATAAAGAATAAATGACAATTAAAATATGCAATGCAACACATAAACCGGTACTCTCCAGTACCCCGCTGCGGCCGTGCAGCCCGCTCCATTTATTTAACGTCGACGGCGCTCACTGGGGGTGTGCAGACTCCGGGAGGGGCCCCTTACGGCCCAAGCGCAATAATAAGCCATCTCGTGGCATCAAACAGGCCCTTGGCCTCATATCAAAATCATTATTATACCACTGCGGCGTGCAACCCGATCCCATACTCAGTCCAAAATCACATAAGCCTTTCGACACAATACTATAAAAATATTCAGCCCAAACATCATTTAAAAATATTACTTTAGTTTCTACTTTTAGAAAAATGGCTGAGTTTACAAAAACAGTGTTAAATACCAGGACTGAGTTCAATATCTAGAAATATGGTAAGAAACCAGTAAAAATAATCCCTGAAGGATTCAAGTAGTTGGCACGAAGCCCAATTATGACAATTAATCCATTTTTATAAGGATATCACAAAAACTACAATCAATTAGGTAGTAATTTTATTAAGCGGGATGGACCAATTCACGATCCCCGACGGTGCTCTACCCCACGCCCGTTATCCGGCGTGCAAGTCACCTCAACATAGCACTACAATGTGCAAATTCGGGGTTTCAAACCCTCAACACAGTATTTACATTTATTACTAACCTCAAGCTGGCCAAAGTCCTAGCTTGCTATGCCCTTGCCTTTCGAACTTACCTCCTCGTGCATCGAACCTGACCAAAATCACAACGAATACGTCACAATATGCTAAGGGAATATAACCCAATCGAAAAGACTCGAAAAAAACATCGAAAATCACGAAGTTGGCAAAACCCGAGCCCCGGGCCCACTTCTCGAAAAATTATTAATTTCACATCACCGGATTCCTTATCTCACCACGAGTCCATGCATATAAAGAACACCAAAATCGGAGTCCAAATGACCCCTCAAATTCCCATTTTTGTTCTCTTAGGTTTCAAGCCCTAAACCACCATTTTTGACCTTAATTCCTTGAGTTTTCAGTGTAATTTCATGTATTTGCATGATAAAATTGTGTTCTAAGTCCAAGAATGCTTACCTGATCGAAGTCCTTGAATTTCCTCTTCAAAATCGCTCAAGAACACCCCAAGTCCGAAGTTAAAATACGTGTTCTGTAAAATTTCGCGAAGGGATTAAAAACCCACTTTTGATTAGTTGTTTCCGCACCTGCGGTCATTTTCCGCTTCTGCGGCTACCGCATCTGCGGTCTTTTTCCGCTCTTGCGGAAATCTCCTTAAAGTCCAAAATTCCGCATCTGCGGTCCTTTTGTCGCATCTGCGACTCCGCAGATGCGGTTGGCATCTTCGCACCTGCGATTGCTGTCGCTTCTGCGGTTCTTGAATCGCTTCTGCGGTACCGCTTCTGCGTTCCCATTTCCGCAGAAGCGAAAATACCAGAAGCAGCAAAATTCTGCAATCTCTTTAAGTTCAAAACTTCCCGTTAGGCATCCGAAATTACCCCGAGGCCCCCGGGACCTCAACCAAAAACACAAACATGATCCAATACCTTATTCAAACATGCTCCAATCATCAAAACACCTCAAACAACACTAAAACCATCATTTCTCATCGAATTCAAGCCTAAGTTCTTCCGAAACTTTCGAAACACGCATTCAATCAAAAACCCAACCAAAACACCTCCGAATGACCTGAAATTTTGCACACACATCCCAAATCACCTAACGAAGCTACTAAAACTCTCGGAATTCCATTCCGACCCCCGGATCAAAATCTCACCTATCGACAGGAATTCGCCAATATCTTAACTTTGCCAATTCAAGCCTAGTTCTACTCTGGACCTCCAAAACCACTTTTGATCACACCCCTAAGTCACAAATCATCCCCCTAAGCTAACCAAATCATCGGAATTCAAATCCGAGCCCTCTAACACAAAGGTCAACGTCCGGTTGACTTTTCCAAAACAAGCCTTCTTTAAAGATACTAAGTGTCTCATTTCCTTCTAGAACTAATCCCAATCAACTCTAACACATCAAATACTTATAATGAAGCATAAGGAAATAGAAAATGGGGAAAACGGGGCGGTAACACACGTGACGACGGGTCGGGTCGTCACAGAGAACCTTAACTTTGACTTGCTTAGTGACTTCTTCCTTGATTTTCAAACTCATGTCAGGCTTGAACTTCCTAAGCTTCTGCTTTACCGGCGGACATGTTGGATCAGTTGGCATCTTGTGAGCCACAATAGACGTACTCAGACCAGTCATGTCGTCATATGTCCAGGCGAATATGTCCTCATATTCCCTTAGAAATTCTGTGTATTCCTTCTTTTCTGATGGCGACAAATGAACGCTGATTCGTGTTTCCTTGACATTTTCTGCATCTCCCAGGTTAACAATTTCTGTCTCATCCAGGTTGGACTTAGGTCGATTTTCAAAGTTCTCAACTTCTTTAACAATATCCTCTGGTATGTCATCTTCCTCTAAATCAATGTTTGTTTGTTGCATTGTCTCATTACATGTCACAGTCATTGGTTCATCAAGATAAGTAGTAGTAATGCTGTATAAATGAAGTAAATAAGAGAAAATAATAATAAGTGTCGCTCATAAGAAAAGTCGAAATGCTTTTGATAAATTTCATAATTGTTTTGAACATTGAAGATCTTATTGCGGGAACAAAAATGCGGAAAGAAAATCGTCTAGTAAATAAAAACAGTGCGTGATTCTTGTTTAGCCTTGCTACCCCGAGGCTCACCGGGCTCTGGTTGTTCTGATAGACCACTTATTTAGGCGCGCTCCTCTGCTTACGGCCTGTATGGAAGGGCCTTCTTCCCCCTCCTCCTCAAGGATAACACAGCAATCCATATCATTGTCTTCTAAGAATAAGTTCTTCACCACAGCAAGTGCCTCTTCTTCGTCCGTCCCATAGACGACGTCAGCCTATTGGTAAGTCTGCTCTAAGTGCGGTATCGGTTGCTCCAGTGGATAGTAAGGACCACGCCATGGCGGTGACCAGTTGTTGAACTCTTCCCAAGTGTATTCGTATCCCAGACCGAAAGTAGTGCCGTGCTTCTTGAGCTTTATGTGTTTATTAATTCCCTGGAGGTTCTTGCGAAGCCCCTTGCCAGGTTCGTACCCGCTCCAGTTCAATATACTCTCGATCTTTTTGTCCTACCATTTATCTTTGTCAACAACATTGACTCGCTCGATGTGGTGGTAGGTCTCCCCACCTAACTTTCTTCTTCCCCCTATTGCCGGAATGGTCTGACGACTGTATATAGGGTTGTTGCCATCACCGTGAATGATCACTTCCTGGTGATTCCATTCAAATTTCATGGCCTGATGCAGTGTTGAAGCCACAGCCCCTGCATAATGAATCCAAGGGCGTCCTAACAACAGGTTGTAGGATGCTGGCACATCTATCACTTGAAAGTCAACCTCGAACCAAGTTGGTCCCATCTGCAGACACAAGCTAATCTCACCGATGGTGGACCTCTGAGACCCATCAAAAGCTTTTACGTTGATAGCTCCTTCTTTTATCTCGTGCAAACCTTTGCCCAAATTCTTGAGCGTTACCAGAGGACAGATGTTAAGGCTGGAACCCCCGTCGACCAGGATCCTGGTAATGAAATAGTCCTCACATTGCATGGTGATATGCAGGGCTCTGTTGTGACCCAACCCTTCAGGTGGCAGCTCGTCCTCATAGAAAGTGATTTTGTGGCTCTCTAATACCTCTCCCACCATGTTGGCCATTTCCATGTCGGTGATGTTGCTTGGTACGTAGGCTTCACTTAGCACCTTCAACAGAGCATGTTTGTGTGTCATGGAATTCTGCAGCAGTGAGAGGATGGATATCTGCACTGGTGTTTTGTTCAGCTGGTCGATAACTGAATACTCCTTGGCCTGTATCTTTCTCCAAAGGTCGTTTGGACCTGTCTCAATGACGGGTGGCCGGTTGGAGGCCTGTTTGCTGGACTCAGCTAGGTATTCAGGGGTATAGACTCTCCCCGTTCTTGTCATTCCCTGTGCTGCAATAGTCTCTTCGAACCTGACCTTGCCTTTCCTCCTAGCCTCGGCTGTGCAATCCCAGGGTATACCTTTTGTGTGGAATGATGGCATGACGGACATTGCCACTGGGATGGGTGCGGCCACCTTTACTTCGAATGGGACATGTTCTTTGGGTGGCAAAACTGCGACTTCATATGGTGCCAGTGCTTTTGCTGATGGAGCTGCTTCGAACTCAAGAGGGATAGACACATCTACCTCAGTGACCTCAGATGGTTGGATCTGGACCATGATGGGATTGAGGGTAACCGCTGGCTTCTTTGGATCATCGCCTTCTGTGATTAATCCAATGGATCCCTCAGGATCCCAATCATCCTCTATTTCAATCATGTGAACACCCCCACCCTTGTTATCTGGTAAGGGGTTGTTGTAAACATTCAGAGCGGCTTCCTTTGATACAATGACCTTGTTATCAATTATGGACTGTATCTTGTCCTTTAAAGAGCGGCATTCGTCGATGGTGTGTCACTTCATGCCAGAATGGTATGCACAAGATTTGTTTGGGTTAACCCAATGAGAAGGATTCTCAGGAGTTGAAGCAGGGATGGGGGTGACATAACCGACGATTTTGAGTCTCTCATATAGCTGATAAATGGGTTCGGCAATGGCTCTGTATTGTTTTGGGGGTCTCCGATCAAAGTTAGGTCGGGGCCTAGGAAAGTTTCGGCGTGCGGGTGGTGACTGGTAATGAGATGGTTGGGCATTGTAGGCTTGGTAGACATGTGCGGGTTAGGAATATCTGGGTGAAGTAGGCTGATATATGGGAGGTGGAGATGGTTGATGGGCGGGCGGTGAGGGTGCTTGGTAGTTCAGAGTAGGCTTATATGTGAGTGGAGGTGTCGTGTAGGTTTGGTACTTGATAGGAGATTTGGTTCTTTGTGCAACCATCACGGCTCCTACGTCCCTCTTTTTGGACACACCACCGGACTGCAAGGCCTTATTTGTAGCTTGCAAGGCCTTGAATTTTGTAACCATATCGCTCTTAATGCCTTCTTCAATTCGTTCCCCCAGTTTGATAATGTCCGAAAATTTGTGGCTTTCGATCATCATTAGTCGTTCATAATATTGCGGGTCTTGGGCCCAAACAAAGAATTTATTCATCTGTTCCTCTTCTAAGGCAGGTCTGACCTTAGCAGTTTCGGACCTCCAGCGAGTAGCATACTCGCGAAATGTTTCTGTAGGTTTCTTCTTTAGATTTGGATGTAGAACACATCTGGTGCATTCTCTGTGTTAAACCTGAACCTGTCCATGAAATCGGACGCCATGCCTACCCAGCTTGACCATTTCTTTGGATCCTGGCTGATGTACCAAGACAGCGCATCTCCTTTTAGGCTCCTCATGAACAGCTTCATGCGGATTCCCTCGTCTTTTCCCACCCCAACCAGCTTGTCACAATACGTCCTCAAATGGACCCTGGGATCACCTGTACCATCAAACATCTCAAACTTTGGAGGTTTGTACCCCTCGGGCAGTTCGACATCGGGCTGTATGTAGAGATCTTCATAATTCAACCCTTCAATTCCCTTGTTTCCTTCAACGCCTTGAATCCGGCTAGTCAATTTCTTAAGTTCTTCAGCCAGGTTCTTGATGAGCAAATCTTTATCATAAGACTCGGGTGTGCCTGAGATGGGTTGGGTAGAGAGTGGCACGGTCTCCACGTAGATGGGGGTGTTATGGTGGGTGTGGAAGTGGTCATTTGTGGAGTTTTGGAGTTCTGGGAGGAGCAATGGGGTGTTGTTTGTGGTATGACAAGTGTTGCATTGGGTCTTTAGTGGAATAGTATGGGGAGCGGGATGATTTAGTTGCTTTGGGATGTTTTGGGGTGGTGTAGGGTTTTGAGTATTGGGAAAGGTGATATCTGGGGTGCTGAGCGAGAATGACAAACTTGCCAGATTCTGAACCTGGTCGAGCTCTTCTTGGAACTTTAGCAATTTCTGTTCAAGCTGGGATACATTTTCCTTAGGAACCTGAGTACCATGACCATTAGTGACCTCTACCCATTCAGTTGAATTCTCCCTTCTGACGCTGTTTAAATCTTCCATTTTGCCCTTGTTCTTGTTCTTAGCAGGACTTAGAGGAGGAGTGGGTGGAGGGCCCTTGGATCTTGTGGAATAGGATGATGTTGCCAAAGTGCTCGAACTAACCTTTGGGGAGGGGAATAACAAGACAAAAATAAAACAAAAGGTAACCAAGTTAGTTGGGTTTATATATAAAAATCTTTCCAACTCCACTATGCCTTGCTCCAAGTATCCCAGTCGCTTGTTGGCACTGACAGCCATGTCCTTCCACTCCTTAATTAACTTCTGATTGGCTTCTTGTATCTCACGGTGCTCGCTTTCGCACTCCCGGATCCTCTTGCGCAGTTGGTTGTATTTGACCTGTGCCTCGGCCTTTTCATCTATGATCTTGTGACCTCGAACAAACCCAGGCTGGCCCAGACCATCATGATTATCCTCCAACCAGCCTGAATAGTAGGGAGCACAACCAGCGTGGTATCTATCTGGCTCGATGGTATCCCTCCCCATTACGATCTTGCAGTGCCACATATGCTGAGCTTGGCACTTGTAAGGGCTATCATCAATCTAGAAGTCAGCCCGGAAGTGACTCATCTTGTCAACCCTGGGTACAACCTGTTTCCTACCAGCTTGCCTCATCACCCGGAGAGGGACGTAAGGGTATGTTCCTCTCAGACCGATCAATATCAGGAAAGGTGCGTCTCTGGACCGGGCGATGAATTCCTCGGTTGGAAACCACTCGAACATCCATTGTACTTGCCCCTCAGTCAAATTATCGAATAGTTCGACCCATCCTTTAGCATCCTCCGGCTGAGCAAACATATCGGGGATATAATTCATTCGCTTTGGGTGATGGAAAGCGATGTGATCATCCCAGTCCCTTCGCTGAATCTCTTGTTGGTAGTCACCCTTTCGGTATATATCCGCAATTATCATGGGCACAATGCTGCCAATTCCTTCCATTAAGGTCTTAGTTACCATGACCATTCTGGTGTGGATTCTTGCTTTCCTCATTAGAAACACAATCAACCCCAGGAAATAGAACATGAATACAAAGACCCTTCGGTGAATACGCCCTAATGATGTGATGTCAAACTCATCAGGATAGGTACGGTAGGATTTGCTGTGACAGTACCTCTCATACAAATAGTCAAAGGGGATATAGGATTCTTTTTGGCATGTCAGTTCTGGATTCTTCTTCAGACCCATCATTTTGAGGAAGCCCCTGCCCTTGCGGTTCTCAGGCATCAACAAACCCGGAGTTTCCCACACTATACCAGCCAATCCTCCTATTTCCTCTAGCAAGGGTGTCATCTCAATGTCCCCAAAGCGGAATGCAGCCCTTTCACAATCCCAAAACAATGTGGCAGCTTCTATGATCTTGTTGTTGGGTTGAATTTCCAAGAGGAAAGGTAGATTTCCTAGATATTTTCGGACGAGAGTCTGATCACTAGAGGGAAGATCTTTCCACCAGCTTAGCAGTCTTGGGTGGATGTTGGTAACCATGCCGAATCTGGGGATTTCGTGCCTCATTATCTGCAAAGCAGAAGGGTTAGACCCTACCCCCACCAGACTCGACTATTCAACATCAACAATTAACATTAAGCATTCAGTTCTCCAAATAAATGCACAGAACGTGATGATGTCCGTTTGGGTTTAGTGAAATCCAGTGGACGTTGGACAAGGCTATCTTAAAGGATCATTATGTGGACAACATACTGATCCAACTAGGTTTGACCATGATGCATGCACAGTTTAAACGGAGTAAGGTTTCTATGGGTTTTAGACTGGTACCCTTGAGCGAACAACTCAAGGGGGAAAGGCACGAAACCGTCGACTACACCGTTGATCGACTGGTTTTACCGCAAATATGCCTTTACCGGATTTAGGGGGTAATAATATAGGAAGAGCGCAACCACTCATTATAAGCGTTGCTATGGGATTTTTTTTGGAACGAGTGGAATATGATGTTGAGCATGATTATGTAACAATTAAAAGCATGTTGTCACGTATTTGCACGTTAAGAAAGCAGTAAATACAACAGTTTCATAATTTAAAGCAGTAGTAAAGGAAAAGAAACAAAAAAAAGGACAAGTCAGTTTTGCAATTGAAAAGGGAATTGAATGCTTAATGGAATTAAACAAGTAATTGCACATAAAAAGATATAAATTCACAATAACAGTCTAAAATGGTAAAAGACTAGATCATCCCCAGTAGAGTCGCCATGTTGTCGCGCCCCCCTTTTTTTCCCTCCTCGCGGCGGGAGAATCGCGTTTATGACATTTTTGGGTATGGGGCAACTCGTTCCTTTTGGGAACTGGGTTTTGCATTTTTGAAGAGTCGCCACCTAATGATTTATGGTGCATTAGGACACCTTATAAGATTCAACTACAACTATGCTTTTGTTAACCAGAGATAGGGTAAGGGCTTGAAATTATCCTAAGGGGAAGGTATTAGGCACCCCTCAGGATCCACTAGTGTGGTTCCCGGCTAGATAGTCTTTGTGAATTTGTGCAATTAACATGTAAGCAGATAAGGCTCAAGTAAGAGGGGATTTAATACACAAATGCCTCGAAGTAAACAAAGTATGAAAGAGCAGTTATTAAAAAGGGTGATTTTTGAAAAGAAGTCAAAATATCTTTTTGAGACAAAGAAGGAAAGGGAAAGGGGGTCCTAGGTTTATTCATAATATGGATCACATCAATGCAATACCTGGTAATCACTCCTCAAAAGAGGAGCTACACGTGGTATTAGCGCACCGGTCATCATATCCATATCTACCCTTCCCACCCGTTAAGGTATTAAAGCGCGGATTGGTCTCGTTCGCTATTGCATGCTATTACCCGTCCCATTCCTATCAGTCCCGGAGGCACTTAGGACTACTAATCCTAAAAGGGAGGGATATTAGGCTGACTTGAGGTTTCAAAGGTAAAAAAATCTAAGGCGACATACAAAACATATAAAAGACTGCACATTCAAGGGGAAGCACATAAACACACAAGGCTCAAGTATACCTCCTCAAACAAAATAATCCAATAGCATGACTTAAACAAACAAGTAAGGTCTGATTCTAAAAAAATACTTGAGGGAAGAGATCATTGTTGTTGCAGCAGGCTTGGTCTATTACATGACTCAGTTAAGAAACACGAATCGGACATGCCTGCTGGTTGTAACACTTAAACAAATAACGTAGGCGAGTTCAATTTTATTTATTATTACTGCCTAAGGCTTGCCTGAGTGGTTAGGGGAACTCTTAGGGACATGCATCTATTACTGATTTTGAGCGTGGTCACAGCTTAAAACGAATGGTTTGAAAACCTATAGGCATGCTTGCTAAATTGTATTAACACGGAGAGATTAAGTTACTTAAGCACTGGTTCAGAATAGACTGATTTCAAAATTAGACTAGTTTCAATTTCCTCAGGCAATGGTATCTACTCTTGCTGATTTTAAACCTTATGGACATGATATCTATCATTGGGTGTGAATAGAAACGAACCAGATTTTTTTTTGTTTACTTGCTTTGGGGATCCCAATAGGCATGATTTCTACAAAGGGGTACTGATTTTAACCATTTAGATCCTAATAGCATGATATCTAAAATGCAGAAGTAAACATAACAACAGATCCTATAGACATAATTTCTATTGTGCAGAATTAAACATGCAGAATCTAAAGTCCTATAGACATGATTTCTAAATTGCAGAATTACGCATGCAGAATTGCAAGTCCTATAGACATGATTTCTAAATTGCAGAATTACATATGCAGAATCGCAAGTCCTATAGACATGATATCTAGATGGCAGAATTACACATGCAGAATCGCAAGTCTTATAGACATGATATCTAAATGCAATGGATGTGCAGAAGTAAAAGTAGTCCAATAGACATATTTCCTCCCTTGACATGCATAATTATCCACCCTTTTTCACTGGCCATTCCCGCTGTTTATTACAAATTATTACAAACTGGAAATACTGAAATTACATAAAAAATAATACATAAAAGACATGAACAGAGGAAGCCTGATTCTTGGTTCCTCCCTGAGGTATGGAGTAAACTGCCTTAAGATGCCATTGCTTCAAAGCCTTTCTCAGACTTGAGTGTGTGAAAGTTCCCTAAGGGTCTCAAAAGGACCCCGGGCAATGCTCACACCCAAGTTGCATTAATCAGATTGAGATGAGTGCAGTGTGGAAATGCCAGCCCTTGTGTGTCCAAGTTCAGAGGGAGCTCATGGGTTCCAAGGCAAGGCTCACATAAGGGGGGCAGACCTTAAGTTCTAAGAAGATAGTGGAAGTGCTGGAATAGAGTTTAAAACTGAGGGGGAAAAGGAAAGGGGTAAAGGATGAAAACAAAATACAGAGTTGATAACTTCATACAAAGAGGGGTCAGGGGTTGAGGATTCAAAGAGCCTATGTACTTAGGCAAAGTTCAGCTTTAGGCATGTACAGCAATAGAAGATGCTGGCATGCCTATAAGCCAACCAGAACATACAACAATTAGAGAAAACATGGGGGTTATGATCCCTGGGGGATCAATTTTGGGTCATGGACAGCAATGTTCAATGCTGTCATGCCCCAAACCAACCACAGATAACAAACACATTGGGGGGAGGAATTTAAGGTTCACAAGCCATGATAAGTAAATAACAAAACCATTAATTCAGAACAGAAAAGGCAGAATACAACATGCTCAATGATGGAACTTATTTAGATACAAACAAAAGGCAAACAGGAATGAAAGAAACAGTAAAGAACATGTTGTTGTTGATGCTGAAAATTAATCAAAACATACCAGTCAAAGAAGCAAAGTGCAGCAAAGAAATTAAACAGGACTCCAAAGTTTAGCCTTGTCTTTCAGCCGGCTAAACAGACAGTAGCACAAGTAGCAAGCAAGAGAGAGTTTTTTAAGTGTAAGTGTGTGTTCAGAACTAAAAGTGTTCCTCCGAAAGAAAAGAAGGTGGGGTATTTATAGTTTTGAAAACAGGTGAGGAATAAGGTAATAAGTAAAGCTTTGGCACAAACATGGAAATAATCACAATCAGAATCAATCAACACAAGTGATTCCCTTTAATTAAGGAATCACTGCTTAACGGACACTAACAGGCTCATAATAAGGAAAGAAATCAATTTGTAGGTAAACTGGCAGTTGCCACAAAAGAAGCAGTAAAACAATTGAGTAAGTAATCAAGTCTAAGTACAAGAATATACTAATTTTGGAAAGGGATTCAGTAAGGCAAGACAAGGAAAAGAATCAATTAGACGAGTGAAATAAGAATTTCACAAAAGGAAAGTTTGAAATCAGTCCAAGATGGAAGATCAGTCAAGAAGGAAATTCAGCATATAAATAGAGTGCACAAACATTAGACATGCGAGGCCAAACTATGGCAAAGAGAAGCAACACGCAATAACAACACAAAGTTAGCAAACCTTCGAAACATGATAGTCACACAGGTCCACTTCATTGACTTAGTAATAGAGAAAAGAGAGAGTGTTAGAAGCATGCAAAGGTTCAAGTGAAAAGCCCTTCTGAAAAAGTATAGTCGAGTAGCAAGAAACCAGAATCACATAAAGAAATAGATGCTGAAACAAAAGAATTTCACATCAAGTCGAGCAACTTCAAACAGATGAACTGCACAAGCATTTTCAGAAACTCGAATAGACCCCAAAGAAATTAGGGTTTTGAAACCAATCGAGCCTAGAGATAATAAACAAGTAAATCAAACAAATAAATACAAATGGACTAAGAAAACTCAGAAGACATTAGGGTTTTTATCATGCAAACTCAGAGAGGGGAACAATACGAGTAAACATAGCAGAACAGGTCAAAAATAAGAGAAAGTTTCGAAATAACTTAACAAGAAAACTCTAAAAGATAAAAGGTTTTGGAAGCAGAGTCTTAAAAGAAACTTCGAGAAAACATTTAGAAATTCAAAGCAAACATAGACCTGAAGCAGATCTAAAAGAAATCGAGAGAACCTTAGAGCTTAGGGTTTCAGAGGGACCCCAAACGATGAGAAAGGCCATGAAAGCTATTGATCTAAGCAGAAGAGTCAAAGGTCTGACTCGAATGGCCATAGCTGGCCGGAGAAACGCCACAGATGACCGGAGAACAGCCATGAACTAAAATCGAACAAAGGCTGGACCAAAGTCCTTTGTGGTCTGCCCTTGAAATCATGAGAACAAACACAAAGGAGCCATGGAAGGCCGGTCATAAGTCTCCGATGACCTTGGAAGGCCATAGGTTAGGGCGGATTAGGGTGGCGGCGGCTAGGGTTTGATGGAGTCTTAGAGAGAATTGAGAGAGAAGGGGATTCAAGGGCGGCTGCAGGTAAGAAATGATTAGGTTTAGGGGTTAGTTCGGGTTAAAAAAGGAAGGGAGTAATGGGAGCCGTTGATCTAAACGATCAACGGCTGGGATTAGGTGGGAGTCTGGGTGGGTCATTTAAATGGGTTGTGGGTCGGTTTGAATGGGAATTGGGTCGGGGTTTTGATAGGATTTGGGCCAGGGTAATTGGGTTTAGATAGGGTCCAATTTAGGCTATAATCGAAATAAAATGGGGCTAACATTTAAATATCTAATTTTTCCTATTTGATTTATAAAAAATAATAAAATAATTTCTATAAATAAATTAAAGGTACTAAGATGATTTATAATACATAATTAATTAATAAAAAATACCAGACCTAATTTTGTGAACATAAAATGCAATTAAATCTTAAAAGAGGCTAATATTGCAATTATATGTAATTTAGCTTAAAAAATACTAAATAAATTTGTAAAAATGTGCAAAAATTTTCTTGGCTACATTTTAGCATAAATATGAGAATACAATAGATGAATTACCAAAATGATAATCTTGAAAGTAATTATTGAGATTTTATAGATAACAAAAGGGGAAAATAAATCAATTTAAATCTTTGAAAATTATGAAAAAATTCATAAAATACTTTAATATACTTATATATGCGTATATACGCTATTTTGAAAGTATTTTGCATATTTAAAAAATATATAGGGAAAAATTGGGTGTCAACAATTCCACAAACCAAAATTTTCTTGGCACGAAAATTTTTCTCCACAGCTTTCCTGTCTGCGTCAGTGTATTCTTTTCTGGTTTTTGGTATCGTCAATGGAAGATCTCCGACGTTCTTCGTTGGGATATAAGGACCGTCACATATGACTTCCCACAACTCAGAATCTTCAGCCATGATAAAATCATGCATTCTTGTCTTCCACCACCTATAATATTGCCCATTGAACCTGGGTGGTCTATACGTAGATTGACCTTCTTCAAAATTTGGTGGAGCAGCCATAAGGATCCTTTCTAGGTGTTAGCTTGATGGGAGGAACCCGCTCTGATACCAATTGATAGTTTATATGAGTCCATCAAACTATAAAGTACCAGGTCCTCTATGAGTTTCCACAGAGAATACTAATAAGACAGTAAGTAAATAAGACAGGGAGTTTTACATGGAAAAATCCCTGCTCAAGGGGATACAAAAACCACGACCTACACTGGTAGGATTTCAAATTCACTATGAGCAACTTTTAGATTACAACCTATGCAATCTAGGAATTAAACTCTTAATCCCTCACTAACTTGTAATACACCTATTACAAAGACTTCAACTCATGACTAACTCTAGTCACGACACAAACACAACAGGTTTATGGTTTTACAAAAGGGTTCCTAAGCAACGCTTCTAGCTAAGCAAATTAGGAATTACAATGAAGAACAAATACAAAGTTACAACTCAACTAAGGACAACATAATACTGGATTTAGGAACAGGTCCGTAGTAGCGTTAAACTTTGTTCTTGATGCACTTGAGAATTGAATACTTGACTCTCAGAAAGCTTGTATGCTTGGAGTAATTTCTCAAACTCCTAACTCCTTCCACTTCTCCCAGGGACAGGAACTACGGCATGACCTTCGGGGAAGAAGTTTTCTTCCACTTGCTCTGCAGTACGAGCCTTATACAGAGCCGCGCTCCTTTAATATGATGAGAAGAAGGGGGACTTTTGTTCGATCTGCCTTGGGTGGGGCGATGAAAAAAGTCTAGTTCATCCTCCCGAATGAAACACATCTTATGAAATATACGGGCCGGGAGGGTCCAAGGTCCAATAGCCGGATCGATTACGAGTCATCTCCTAGCCTGATTTTCCTGCATTCGAACTCCTTCTTAAACAACATCGAATTAAACCATTATCTTTCCATAGAGTTTTCTTGCCCATTTATTGGAAAAAGCAACCCCAAAGATTTGGGACCAAAAGCGGTTAGCGGTGATCGGTCGCTCAAGATCTTTGGTCTTTATCCGGACCCGATGAAAAAAATGGGATCACTTTTTATGGACTCGTTGAGAGTGTTCAAAGTGATGTTTTGTTGTAATACTCTTGTTAATACACCTTTGATGACATCACTTGAATGATGTAAGCACTTGGTTGGTCAAAGGACAAGTGACTGCAAAACTGCTGTACTGTGTGCACTGTTTCTGTGGCAGTCACTTTCTAGCTGTGCACAGTTGACTTTCGTACTTCTATCAGGGACACACAAGGGATCAGGTCCCTGTCTTGTTTCTCGATATTCTATAATTGCAGCAGTTCACATTAGGTGGAGTCCTGGCTGGAATCCGTTGATTAGCAATGTGTACCAAGTGTGTCAGGTTCCCTATCTGGTTCTTGACAGTAAGTTTGTTAGATCATCAAAACATAAGGCAAAGACATTGAAAACCCATCAGGAGCCATACGGTAAGGAGGAATAGAAATGGGCTGAGTGCCCGGCAATAGATCAATGCCGAAATCAATATCTCTGTCGGGCGGCATGCCCGGAAGATCAGCTGGAAATACATCAGCGAAATCCCGCACTACTGGGGCTGAATCAACTATAGGGGTATCAATACTGACATCTCTCACATAAGCTAGATACGCATCACACCCCTTCTCAATCATTCGCTGAGATTTAAGAAATGAAATAACTCTACTGGAAGTGTGATCTAAGGTACCCCTCCACTCTACTCGCGGTACACCTGGCATAGCCAGCGTCACGGTTTTGGCGTGACAGTCAAGAATAGAATAATGGGGCGACAACTAGTTCATGCCCAAGATAACATCAAAATCTACCTTGCTGAGCAATAATAAATCCGCTCTGGTCTCAAAACCACAAAGAGAAATCAAACACGACCGATAAATGCGGTCCACAACAAGAGAATCTCCCACAGGAGTAGAAACATAAACAACGAAACTCAAAGAATCCCGAGGTACGCCCAAATGCGGGGAAAAATAAGAGGACACATAAGAATAAGTGGAGCCTAGATCGAATAGAACCAATGCATCTCTATGACAGACCAGAACAATACGTGTGATGACAGAATCGGAGGCAACAGCCTCAGTACGGGCAGGAAGGGCATAGTATCTGGCCTGGCCTCCCCCTCTAGGGCGACCTCGATCTCCCCGATTTCCACCTCTAGCTGGCTGGGCAGGTGTGGTAGCAACTGGTGCTGTGATCATAGCCTTGGAACTCTGCAGAGCATGCTGTGGTCGAGAAGTCTGCGGAGGTGCACCCCTCCTAAGTCTGGGGCAATCCCTCACCATATGGCGTGTGTCACCACACTCAAAACAAGCTCTAGGAGGACGCGGCGTCTGTGACTGGCTCGGGACAGGTTTTCTGGTCTGACCACTGAAGGCACCCCGTGCAGCAGGCGCACTAGATACCGAAGGTGCGTAATAAGGCTCCTGGGGTCTAGGAGGAGTGTCGATGCCCCCTTTTCCTTTTTAAAAAGGCAAAATCGGGTTTACGACATTTGGGCGGACAACTCCTTTCCCTTTTGGGAATTGGGTTTAGGAATTTGAAGAGTCGCCACCTAATGATTAAGTGCATTAGGACACTAAGAAGGGTTCGAGTTGGAAAACCAGAGTTTGGGTAAGGGCTAGAAATTATCTCGAGGGGAAGGTGTTAGACACCCCTCAAGATCCACTAGTATGGTTCCCGGCCATGCTACAATTGTGACTTTAAAGCAAGTAAGCATACAAGACAATTTCACATAAGGACCTCGAGTAGATATGTATAATGGTTACTAAGTATGCTGAAATTTTGAATAGGTGATTTCCTAGTTATTTGAAAGAATGTCTAAGTGCAAAAAGAAAAGGACCAAATAATGAATATAAACAATCAGATACAGAAGTGGGTGAGCAGAAAATTTTATTTAGAAGAAGAGGACAGTGCAAAAATTAAAGGGGAAATTTTAATGACTGAAACAAAATACAGAATTTTAAAGAACCGAAAATTGTCAATCTAAAATAATTACATAAAGGCAGGGGGTCCTAGGTTTGTAAAATACATGGATCATCCACACAACTCCGGTAGCCAATCGTACGCATGATGTTATCGCGTGATCATCATCTCCATGTCTACCCTTCCTACCTCGTTAAGGTATTGAAGCGCGGAATGGTATCGTTACTTATTGCATGCTATTACCCATCCCGAACCTATCAGTTCCCGAGGCATTGGAACTACTAGTCCTAAAGGGAATGGAATTGGGGCTTTTCAGAAGTTCAAGAAAGGATAAAAATCTAGGCGACAATCAAAACAAATAGTCAAATAGGGGGAGACAAACAGCAATTAGGGCTCAGACATGCCTCCTCACTTAAATGCAAATACATAGCATGACTTCAGACACTGGTTAGGTCTTTAATTAAATTAAGGAGTAGGATAGGCTGATTCATCACATATTTCTCAGATGAGGAGTCCGAATTAGCCTTGACTAGATGTAGTTATCAAAACTGATACAGTTAATCAATTACCTACTGGTTTGCCTAGGTGAAACTTATAGGCAAGACCAAGTATTTTAAGAAAAACATCGCAAGCCTAGGATTTTTACACAAAAGGATAAAAAATAAGCAGCCAGTAGGCTAAAGAGAAAGAAAGAAAAAAAAAGGGGGGTTCAATCGAAAGAAATCGGTGGTGAATCACTAGCATGATTAAAGGGATTTCAAAATTAATCGTTGGTGAAATCTTTTGGAAGGGAAGTTTTTTCTCATATAAAAAGCATACAGTTCAAACAAAAGAAGAGTCTAACAATAAAGTTTCAGAACCACAGGCAAGTAGGATTTGAGTTTGATTACAGGCTCACCGTGAGTCTGGAAACCTAGGATTCCAAAGTGAAACCCTAGTGCCATCTACCCAAAGAAAAACCCCCAAATTTTAGGGTTTCAAATAGAATCAGAGGTGAGAAATCATTGAGAGAGGCAAACATACGCGATAGCAAACACATTGATTCAAAGGCATGCTTGAGAAAATCTTGGAATTCAAAACAGATCTCAGAAGTTTAAACCAAGCAGGTAAGAGCAATACTTAGCAGGAATACCAACAAAACTCAGTAAAGTGAAACAAAATCAAAAAGCACGAACACATAGCAAAGAGTAAAGGACAAACAACCTAGTTAACATGTGAACAAGGAACAGCAAAAAGATCTTGCAAAATCGAAATAAGAAAACAAACTTGAGCATAATAATAAATAAACAAGCGAGTATAAACACACAAAAGAGAGAGCAAAAGAGTCAGAAAACATTTTAAAGAAACTTTTTCCAGAAACCCTAAAAATTGGATTTGAACGGTTTTGAGAAAGAAAATTTGGGGAAAACCCTTAAAACGTCAAGTAAGGACCAAGCATGTCACAGATCTAAAAGAAATGAACGAGTATAGAACCTTAGAAGGCTTAAAAATGGCAGAGAAGACCCTAGAATGAGAAGGTCTTGAGGAAAGTCGTATCCTGAGTCGGAGAGACTCATATTGCTTTGAACATGCCGAAGAATGGCCGGAGGGGCCATGGATCTTGTAGATCTGAGACAGATCTAAAGGAGACCATGGAAGTCAGGCCTCCAATCTTCAAATAGCTTAAGTTAGGGTGAGGGAGAGGGAGCACAGGCCATCCATGGCCAAGGGTGCCATGGATTCCGGTGGAGGTGAGACGGAGATCGGTGGAATAGGGTTAGGGTTTCGGAGGGTTAGAGAGGTTTTTTTGGGAGATGAAGGGAGTTTAGAGGCGGCGTCTTTGTGCAAATGAATTAGGGTTAGAGGGGTTAGGGGATTAAAAAAGGAAAGAATGAGTTATGGCCGTTGATCAAAATGATCAATGGCCAGGATTTAAAGAAAACCGGACGGGTTTATAAATTGGGTCAAGGGGTCGGGTTAAAAAGTGAAATTGGGTCGTTTAATTTAGGTGGAATAGAGGTCAATTGAGGCTACAATTGCAATTGGAAATGGCTATGTATTAAATAACCAATTTCTCCCCTTTTAATTTTTTATAAAATAATTAAACTGATTTTTAAAAAATAAATTAAAAACACTGAACTAATTAATAATATATAAAAATTAATCTAAAAATACTGGGAATAATTTTATAATCGTAAAATGCTTATTAATCGTAAAATAGGCTATAATTGCAATTTTATGCCATTTAGCTTAAAAACTATCAAATAAATTTATAAAAAATATGCAAGAAAATCACCTTAATTATACTTTGGTGTAAATATGAGAATATAAATAAATTATTCCCAAAATGATAATCCTGGGAGCAATTATTGGGTTTTGCATCGTTAAAATTGACACTAAATTAATTTTAAAAATCTTAGAATTTGGGAAAAGTACCAAAACTCGTGGGCATGCTTATATATGCATACACATGCTATTTTGAAAGTGTTTTTGAGTATGAAAATACATAGGGAAAAATTGGGTATCAACAGCTGCCCATCTTTACCCGAGAAGGATGAAAGAGTTGTCGGGTAAAGATATGATGGCCAATTTTTGACCGAAAGAAACGATTTGGAAAGTTTTGACCGAGCTCCGATTCCTGAGCAGCCTACATATCCCTGGTCTTACAGGAATCAGGCCATATGTAGTTCAGGGTCCATTGGCGGAATATGCCGATGGAGGTTTTTGAAAAGAACGGATGCGATGTTTAGATTGAGAAAGGTGGTTGAAGCCTGATAGACTGCGGGGACTGGAGCGGGGTCGCTCCTGCTGAGACGGCTGTTGATAGCCGGGGTACCTACAAATGAATAATACCAACATGTATTCTGCATAAATTTAAACGTGATGCAAGTTCCCATTGGACCATGAATGCTGTCTTCGGACGATTAGGATGAGTCCTTGGACCATGACGTCCTGGGCCATGAAGCGTATAATAAAGGATTCGCAGGCTATGAAATGATGTTCTCGGGCCATGAGGATGATGCCTCCGAACCATGATGCATTTGAATAATGATATGCGAAAGATAAAAGTGGGGTCCTCAGGCCATGGCATGGCGTTCTCGGGCTATGAAAATGGTGCCTCCGAACAATGACGCCCTTGGACAATTTGGCGATGTTTCAGCCCATGAAAATGTAGAAGTTGGCGATCTTTCAGCCGATGCAAGATTTAAATAAAGGTGGCGATATTTCAGCCAGTGCAAGAGAGAAAAGTGGCGATATTTCAGCCGATGCAGAATTTAAATAAAGGTGGCGATCTTGCAGCCAATGCAAGAGAGAAAAGTGACGATATTTCAGCCGATGCAGAATTTAAATAAAGGTGGCGATCTTGCAGCCAATGCAAGAGAGAAAAGTGGTGATATTTTAGCCGATGCGGAATTTAAATAAGGGTGGCGATCTTTCAGCCGGTGCAAGAGAGAAAAGTGGCGATATTTCAGCCGATGCGGAATTTAAATAAGGGTGGCGATCTTTCAGCCGGTGCGGGATTTAAATAAAGGTGGCGATAGTTTAGCCATGCAAGATGTAGATGAAGGTGGCGATCTTTCAGCTGATGCAGATGTAAACAAAAGTGGCGATATTTCAGCCAGCGGATGTAAATAAAAGTGTCGATATTTCAGCCAGCGGATGTAAATAAAAGTGGCGATTTCAGCCGATGCAGGATTTAAATAAAAGTGGCGATATTTCAGCCATGCAAGATGTAGATAAAGGTGGCGATATTTCAGCCGATGCAGATGGAGACAGGGCTTAGTCTCGGAAGGCAGAATGGTAGCCTTATGCAATGCAAGAATGCAGATGGAGACAATGCTTAGTCTCGGAAGGCAGAATAGTAGCCTTATGCAATGCAAGAATGTAGATGGAGACAATGCTTAGTCTCGGAAGGCAGAATAGTAGCCTTATGCAATGCGAGAATGCAGATGGAGACGGTGCTTAGGATTTAAAGAAAACCGGACGAGTTTATAAATTGGGTCAAGGGGTCGGGTTAAAAAGTGAAATTGGGTCGTTTAATTTAGGTGGAATAGGGGTCAATTGAGGCTTCAATTGCAATTGGAAATGGCTATGTATTAAATAATCAATTTCTCCCCTTTTAATTTTTTATAAAATAATAAACTGATTTTTAAAAAATAAATTAAAAACACTGAACTAACTAATAATATATAAAATTAATCTAAAAATACTGGGAATAATTTTATAATCGTAAAATGCTTATTAATCGTAAAATAGGCTATAATTGCAATTTTATGCCATTTAGCTTAAAAACTATCAAATAAATTTATAAAAAATATGCAAGAAAATCACCTTAATTATACTTTGGTGTAAATATGAGAATATAAATAAATTATTCCCAAAATGATAATCCTGGGAGCAATTATTGGGTTTTGCATCGTTAAAATAGACACTAAATTAATTTTAAAAATCTTAGAATTTGGGAAAAGTACCAAAACTCATGGGCATGCTTATATATGCATACACATGCTATTTTGAAAGTGTTTTTGAGTATGAAAATACATAGGGAAAAATTGGGTATCAACAAGGAGCTGGAATACCACTGGCTGCTGGAAGAGCTGAATGAATGAGGCGACTCGTATAACCCCTACCATGATGAACTGCAGCTGGGGCACGGGCACCAAAATAATGGCCAGACTCTCGAGACCTCTTGGCCTCTCTCTCCTCTCTATCCCGAGCATGCATGCCCTCTACTCGCCTAGCAATGCTCACCACCTGCTGATAAGAAATATCCATCTCCATCTCCAACTCTCTCACGAACCGCAGAAGCCAAGGCCGGTGCATGCCTAGCCAAGTCACTGAAACGGACAACATACCTGGCGCAAATGCTCAAACTCCACGCGCCATGCGTCCCTGAGGCTCTGAGGGACATACTCTCTCAAGAACATATCTGAAAACTGAGTCCATGTCAAGGAAGCTGCCTCAGCCGGACTGTCCAACTCAAAAGTACGCCACCACTAATAGGCTGCTCCTGGAAGCTGGAAGGCAGTGAAGGAAACCCCACTCGATCCTGATATACCCATAGTGTGGAGGATACGGTGGCACTCCTCCAGAAATCCTTGAGCATCCTCCGATGCTAGACCACTGAATGTAGGAGGCTGCTACTTCTTGAACCTCTCAAGCCTCCTCTGCTCCTCCTCTGAAGCTACTGCCCTATCCTCGGGCTGAACTGGGGCTACAGGGCGGTGCCGGTATATCTGTGGGACCTGATCAACATGCACTCACTGCTCAGGAGTGCAGGAGGTGGGAGCCTGTGCTTATCCCACGGCCTGAGATGTGGCTGCAGCAAGGGGAAGCAACCCTGCCTGAGCTAGAGTGGTGTACATGCTCATGAACTGTGCTAGGGTCTCCTGGAGAGCTGGAGTAGTAGAAGCAATAGATGTATCAGGCGCCTGGGCTCCGGCTAGAGCTGCTGGTGGCTCCTTTGTAGCAGCTCGCGCGGGTGTTGTGGCTGCATCACGTACGCGTCCTCGGCCTGTACCCCGGCCCCGGCCTCTGATGGCTCTAGCAGGGGGCGCGGTTGTCTGGTCATCTCCGGTGGCACGTGTCCTCACTATCTATGAGAGAATAGAAGACAAAGGTTTAGAATTTGATATCAAAATCTCGCACGACAAGAAAATCAAATGAAGTGGAATTTTCCTAGCAGTTACATAGCCTCTCGTAGATAAGTACAGACATCTCCGTACCGATCCGCGAGACTCTAATAAACCGGCTTGTGATTCATGACTCCTATGAACCTAGATCTCTAATACCAACTTGTCATGACCCAAGTTCTCCCTCCATGAACTGTCGTGACGGCACCTAGTCTTTACGACTAGGTAAGCCCAACAATTAGCGGAAAAAGAATTAAAACATATGGAACTAGATATTTACGGGTAATATAATAAAGAAGGTTATAATGCCGCTCGGCATATACAATAACACTCTTTCAAACTGAACAAAATACTCCCAAAACCCGAAAACTCATGAATCACAAGCTAAAGAAAATACATAGTGTTCTAACTCCAGAGTCTAGTCAAAAGGAAAATACAAGAAGTCTATAGCTAAAGGGAGAGTAGAGAGGGACTTCCAGGTCTGCGGATGCGGCAGATATACCTCAAAGCCTCTAAAATTGCCTCGCCTCACTAATAGTACGGCTGAGCAGAGGAACTTGGATCTGCACACGAAAAACATGTGCAGGAAAGGGCATGAGTACACTATAGCGGTACCCAGTAAGTGCCAAGCCTAACCTCGGTCGAGTTGTGACGAGGAAGGTCAGGGCCCTACTGGTTATATAAATATATAATAAGGTAAAACAGAATAGAACATAACAGTATAACTAAAGATGCTAACAGTCAAATAAAGATGAAATCTCAGGAAGGAATAACTCAGTAACCAGTGATAACAACAGGGGGATCTCCCGGATAACATCTCGTAGTCCCAAACATAAATGTGCAGAGGATCTCCCCGGATACCGTCCCGCAGTCCAAAAATAAATAGCCAGTACAGGGGGATCTCCCGAGATACCATCCCGTAGTCCCGAATACAAAGGTGCAGGGGGATCTCCCGGAATACCGATCCGTAGTCCCAAAGTAAACAAGCAAGGGGGATCTCCTGGGATACCGACCCGTAGTCCCAAAGTAAACACACAACAGTCTCAAGAAGAAATCTACAGTTCAATTCAAGAAAACCAGGAATTTCTACTCTAAACATGCTACACAGATCCAAGTATGCAGTTAAAGCAGATAAGGCAGTTAAGTCACATAATCATGCTTTCCTAAGCTAAATAGGGAACTTCAAGTACAAGTATTGCTTAATTAAAAGAAAACACAGATATTTACTTAATAAAAACGGGGGTTTTCAACAATCGGCACGTGTACGCACTCGTCACCTCACGTACACGACATTCATATAACAACAGTACCAAAATCCTAAGGGGAGTTCCCCCACACAAAGCTAGGCAAGCCACTTACCTCGAAATGTGAGATAACTAGATTTTAAAACTTACTCATGGCCGCTAGGGCTACTTCAAATGCAATCATGAATTAATCAGCATAGATCAAGCTAAGAATTTTAACCATCAAAGAAATATAAACAAACAGTTAGAGCTAAAGGCAGTGAATTTCATTGATGATTGATAAGATTCTACCACAGAGCATAAGATGAAATAAAAATATTGAAAACATGAAGAAACAAAAAGTCCCGAATTGGGTCACTGGTTGATCTACACTAGGCTAGGATTTAGGGCTTGGAAGAGGTAGGGGCTGGGTTATTTGCTTGGAGAAGTTTCAGCATGTCTTGAAGAATTCCATCATTCTTCTCCTTTTCCCCTGCAAGTTCAGCTCTGAGAACATCTCTCTCAGATTGTACCTCAACCAATCATGTCTTTAGCCTTTCTACCTCAGCATCCTTTGCCTCACTCTCCTGTAATAGAGCTCTGACCTTGCTATTAACAGGTGTCGTTTTAGACGAACCAGGTTCATTAGGAATGACATTGACTTCATAATCGCAAGCAAGCAGAGTATTAACCCCACTTCTTCATAGGTACCTTGAAATGTGCAAGCAAAGTTGTGAGAATAAAGCCATAGGGAATGGTATGAGTGTTGAAGCCATTTATAACCCTATCAGTAGGTCCGCGAGGGTTTCCTGTTCAGATGGAACAGGTTCATCTATATTTTTTCCCAAATTGAACCAACCCCTCAGCAGCTTCGCCAGACCCACTTCCCCCTGTTTTTCTTACGCTCTCTTCTATTACAGTAAATTCCTCTCCCCATACAACCATTGAACCAGTTTATTTTGTTAGACCAATAGGAGTGGGTGAAGAATCAACCACTCTATTTTTCTTTTCCCTTTTTATTTTTACCATCAACTTCCCCAGATTCTGTAGTCTCAACACCTTCTATAGATCCTACCAGTACAAATCTATTCTCCAAATTTGTAGAACTTCAGAAATTATCTCAGGAGTAACTTTAGAATCAGAAGATACCTGTTCAGTTTTGGAAGACCTACTTTCTTCCCCTTAGTAGCACACTTAAATGAATCTTCAGATTTCTGGAATTCTTCTTCCCTAGCTGCTTTTAATTGCTTGTTTATTTTCTTGATCTGCTCTCCTTCAGCGACAATCTTACAAGTCATCATCTTTACTCTACTTTTCTTAGAGATTGGTGTGATTGAAGGAGTGGTATAAGGTGTGCAAGTGGTTTCGTGATAGTACGGCTGAGCAGAGGAACTTTGATCTGCACACGAAAAACATGTGCAGGAAAGGGCATGAGTACACTATAGCGGTACCCAGTAAGTTCCAAGCCTAACGTCGGTCGAGTTGTGACGAGGAAGGTCAGGGCCCTACTGGTTATATAAATATATAATAAGGTAAAACAGAATAGAACGTAACAGTATAACTAAAGATGCTAACAGTAAAATAAAGATGAAATCTCAGGAAGGAATAACTCAGTAACCAGTGATAACAACATGGGGATCTCCCGGGATAACATCCCGTAGTCCCAAACATAAATGTGCAGAGGATCTCCCCGGATACCGTCCCGCAGTCCAAAAGTAAATAGCCAGTACAGGGGGATCTCTCGAGATACCATCCCGTGGTCCCGAATACAAAGGTGCAAGGGGATCTCCCGGAATACCGATTCGTAGTCCCAAAGTAAACAAGCAAGGGGGATCTCCCGGGATACCGTCCCATAGTCCCAAAGTAAACACACAACAGTGTCAAGAAGAAATCTACAGTTCAATTCAAGAAAAACAGGAATTTCTACTCTAAACATGCTACACAGATCCAAGTATGCAGTTAAAACAGATAAGGCAGTTAAGTCACATAATCATGCTTTCCTAAGCTAAATAGGGAACTTCAAGTACAAGTATTGCTCAATTAAAAGAAAACACAGATATTTACTTAATGAAAACAGGGGTTTTCAACAATCGGCACGTGTACGCACTCGTCACCTCACGTACACGACATTCATATAACAACAGTACCAAAATCCTAAGGGGAGTTCCCCCACACAAGGTTAGGCAAGCCACTTACCTCGAACCAAGCTCAATCAATCAGAAATCACGCCCTTGCCACGAGTATCCAACTCCGAGTGGCCCAAATCTAATCACATCAATTTCATAATGTAAATATAATTACAAACAACGAGTTTAGCTAAAGGAATCGAAGCTAAGGCAAGAAAATAGAAAAATGCCCAAAAATCCTCCCCGGGCCCACGTCTCGGAATCGGGTAAAAATTACGGATTATGAACACCCATTCACTCACGAGTCTAACCATACCAAAATCACTCAAATCTGATACCAAAATCTCGATCAAAATCCCAAAATTCGGCCTAAGTACTTCTCTCAAATTCTTCCCAATTTTTCACCCAAATCCGAAATTAAATGATAAAACCAACAATAGGTTAATGTATTAGAACCAAATTAGAGTTAGAATTCATTACCCAATCTTTCTCCTTCAAAATCTCTCCAGAAACCGCCCTCCACCGAGCTCCAATTCAATTTTTTGAGTTATGAACTCAAACCCTCGATTTCTCTCTTTTCTACCCAGCAATTTTTGCTTCTGCGAGGGGTTAACCGCACCTGCGGTCCCGCATCTGCGGCCCATACGCCGCACCTGCGAAATTTCATTGAATCTCCAGATCACGCACCTGCGCCCCTCTTCACGCAGATGCGGTCCCGCTTCTGCGGTCCTTGAGCCGCATCTGCGGCTAACTGCCTTATGCCTCAGACCGCATCTGCGGTTGCCTAACCACTTTTGCGGTGACGCACCTGCTGTCCAAACTCCGCAGGTGCGAAACCAACAGGTTCAGCAAGTTCAGTAATTTTCCTAAGTCCAATTCAACTTCCGATAAGCATCCGAAACTCACCCGAGGCCCCTAGTACCTTAACCAAACATGCCAACCAATCCTAAAGCATCATACGAACTTAGTCCAACCCTCAAATCACCTCAAACAACGCTAAAACCAGGAATCACCCTCCAATCCAAGCAAAAAGAACATGAAATTTCAAGAATCCTACAACCGATGCCGAAACCAACCAAACCATGTCCGATTGACCCCAAATTTTGCACACAAGTCACATTCTACACTACGGAACTATTCCAACTTTCGAAATCGGATTCCGACCCCGATATCAAAATTTCACTATCGATCCGAAAACTTCAAAAATTCAACTTTCGGCATTTCAAGCCTAAATAAGCTACGGACCTCAAAAACACAATCCGAACACGCCCCTAAGCTCGAAATCACCCAACGGAGCTAACGGAATTGACAGAATTTCATTCTGAGGCCATCTTCACACTGTTCCGACTATGGTCCAAATTCTTAAGCTTAAGCTCTCATTTAGGGAATGTGTCCCAAAACACTCCGAAACTCAAAACGAATCTTCCCGACAAGTCACAATAGCAGAAATAAACACGGGGAAAGAAGTTAATAGGGGATCGGGATGTTAATTCTTAAAATGACCGACCTAGTTGTTACACCGCGTGCCTGCCGCGGCCCTGTGGTTTGGGTCGTGACACTATCTTCTTCCACTAATAACCTTATTTGCTTATTCCTTGTTTCAATAGTCACTAGTCAAGAGCTTTAGATTCTTAGTTAATTTTAGTTAGTAATCATATAAATCTCAACTGTTGATCCTCTTGGATAGCAATCAAGCTAGAAACTACGAGAATTCTATTTAAATCCAATCCATGTGGATACATATTATACTATACTATGTTTGATTAGTGAGCATAATTTAAGTGTGTGTTTTGCGCTTGTCAAGCCTAGAATCTATAACAACACATGCTCACATGAAGAAATCATCGACGATGAGCCTCACCACTTGGACTGAAGCCATATTCACATCATCCGAGAACACCCAATAACCTCCTAAGGAAAATCATACAACCTCGAACCTCATCGCGGATGATAACCCACCTGTTAAACCTCAATGTGAGATCTAACTGCAATCTCCCATGATTGAAACTCATACGTGATCAACTACTCCTCTCGAGCCTATACTCGTCAACCAGGTGTAAGAATTTATTTTATCCCACTAGTGAACTACTGAAGGTCCATCAATACATCCGTACCTCAAGGCTACGCTACACTCTGAAAAGATAGTCAAGTGCCCTCATCCCACAACATCATAAGCAATCCCTTCTCCTTATAGGAAATCTCTCCAAGCGCAGTCCTTAGACGCATAATACCTATACACACANACACGCTCTAAATAATGCATACGAACGAATAGAGAGAGATAAGAGATTAGACTTCAAGCTGAATCGAGGTTGCACAATAAGGAAAAAAAAGAAGGTGGCAGTTTCCTAGATGCTCTCGAAGATGGACGTCATCATACCAATCCACAAGACTGTACTAGATACTTGCCCATCCCTCATAAAACCTATAAACCTAGAGATCTGATATCAACTTGTTACGACCCAAATCCTACCTAGTTATGATGGAACCTAACCTAAACCCGCTAGGTAAGCCAACCAACAATATTGTTATCCAACTAGAATAATTAACAATTAAAGAAGTTAAAATATGGAAATTAATACATCTAATCTCAAGAACTGGTGATACAAGTGCTGTTTTATACGTCAATACCACACAAGATGGGGGGGGGGGGGTNGATTTGTGTGGTACCTAATTTTTGCTTAACTGAACTATAGAAGGACCTGGTTACTTCTAGGTGTTCCAACTGGACGCGTTAACCCAAACATGCCGAACCAATCCTAAGCTTATCACACTCATTATATCATACGAAACTTAGTCCAACCCTCAAATCAGCCTCAATCAACGCTAAAACCACGGAATCACCCTCCAAACTCCAAGCCCTAGAGAACTTGAAATTTCAAAAGAATCCTACACACCGATGTACGAAACCAACCAAACCATGTCCGATTGACCCTAAATTTTGCGCACATGTCACATTCAACACTAATCGAACCTATTCCAACTTTCGAAATCGGATTCCGACCCGATATCAAAATTTCACTATCGATCCGAAAACTTCAAAAATTTCAACTTTTCGGCATTTCAAGCCTAAATAAGCTACGGACCTCAAAAACACAATCCGAACACGCCCCTAAGCCCGAAATCACCCAATGGAGCTAACGGAATTTGACAGAAATTCCATTCTGAGGCCATCTTCACACCTATTCCCGACTATGGTCCAAATTCTTAAGCTTAAGCTCTCATTTAGGGAATGTGTGTCCCAAAACACTCCGAAACTCAAACACGATATCTTCCCGACAAGTCACAATAGCAGAAATAAACACGGGGAAGAAGTTAATAGGGATCGGGATGTTAATTCTTAAATGACCGACCTAGTTTGTTACACACAAGGCGCGTGCTGCGTGTGTGCTTTCTCGTACACAGTCTGTCCTTCCGTACTAATGAGTTCTGGCGTTACGTTTGACACTATCATTTGCTTCTATTTTCGCTCGGCCCTGTGGTTTGGGTCGTGACACTATCTTCTTCCACTAATAACCTTATTTGCTTATTCTTGTTTCAATAGTCACTAGTCAAAGCTTTATATTCTTAGTTAATTTTAGTTATAATCATATAATCTCAACTGTTGATCCTCTTGGATAGCAATCAAGCTAGAAACTACGAGATTCTATTTAAATCCAAATCCATGTGGATACATTATTATACTATACTATGTTTGATTAGTGAGCATAATTTAAGTGTGTGTTTTGCGCGTTGTCAAGCCTAGATATCTATACAACACATGCTCACATGAAGAAATCATCGACGACGAGCCTCACCACTTGGACTGAAGCCATATTCACATCATCCGAGAACACCCAATAACCTCTTAAGGAAAATCATACAACCTCGAACCTCATCGCGGATGATAACCCACCTGTTAAACCTCAATGTGAGATCTAACTGCAATCTCCCATGATTGAAACTCATACGTGATCAACTGCTCCTCTCGAGCCTATACTCGTCAACCAGGTGTAAGAATTTATTTTATCCCACTAGTGAACTACTAAAGGTCCATCAATACATCCGTACCTCAAGGTTACGCTACACTCTGAAAAGATAGTCAAGTGCCCTCATCCCACAACATCACAAGCAATCCCTTCTCCTTATAGGAAATCTCTCCAAGCGCAGTCCTTAGACGCATAATACCTATCACACAGCTACCTCGTCGCTCTTCCACGACATTCACATAAGCTATTGGTTCTCAACAAATAACACGCTCTAAATAATGCATACGAACGAATAGAGAGAGATAAGAGATTAGACTTCAAGCTGAATCGAGGTTGCACAATAAGGAAAAAAAAGAAGGTGGCAGTTTCCTAGATGCTCTCGAAGATGGACGTCACATACCACATCCACAAGACTGTACTAGATACTTGCCCATCCCTCATAAACCTATAACCTAGAGATCTGATATCAACTTGTTACGACCCAAATCCTACCTAGTTATGATGGAACCTAACCTAAACCCGCTAGGTAAGCCAACCAACAATATTGTTATCCAACTAGAATAATTAACAATTAAAGAAGTTAAAAATATGGAAATTAATACATCTAATCTCAAGACTGGTGATACAAGTGCTGTTTTATACGTCAATACCACACAAGATGGGGGGGGGGGTGATTTGTGTGGTACCTAATTTTTGCTTAACTGAACTATAGAAGGACCTGGTTCTTCTAGGTGTTCCAACTACTGCTGTTTGCGGAATAATAAATACATAAAATAAAGAACACAGAGATTCTTACGTGGAAACACCTGGCTCAAAAGGTGAAAAAACCACGACCTACTACTCAGTAGGATTTTCCCAAACTTCCACTAAAATCACTCAGCTAAAACAGCATATACAAAGCTCTTTGTAAACCTAAGGATTAAATCTAATGCCGTTGTAGCAACCAGCCTCTAACTGCTGCGACAACTTCAAGTTAACTCTAACTTGAATACTCAAAGTACCTATTACAATTGCTTCTAGATTAAGCTGAAAGGTACAATATGAAAACACCTACTACAATTGAACTAGAAATAAAGAAAGACACATGAAACTCTTTATGGAGCTAGTTCTTCAATCTGGTTCATGTAGCTTCAAGTTTGCACACTTGAAACACATACGAACCGCTTGCAAAAAGCCTTGCTATTTTGCTCTCAATTCACGTTTAACTTCTGCATTTTTGTGCAACATTTGTAATGTGAGAACATCCTGCAATTTATAGAGTTAGTAGATGAAGAAATAACTAGAGTTCTGATGCAACTCTTCCTTGGTGGAAGAGTTGTAGTTGATTTCAACTTCTAAACTCCTTCCCTATCTTGGATAGTGTTCTCTTTGAGAAAGGAGTCTTTCTCTTATCAATTATGCAACCTTTTCGATCAGGAGATATTAAACACACCAAGTTAAGCTTATCTCCTTCACGTGCATCCCACATGCTTGAATCTGCCCGTTTTTGTGCACCTGAGGGATGGACCTGGTTCATGCCTGAGTTCCTTTGTCAGTCTTCAAAACTAACCTTTACTTGGCCAACAAATTCCCCCTTTTTGATGATGACAAACTGTGTGCTTTTCATACTCTTGGCCCTACA